>NC_086448.1:672115899-672415899 GCF_028390025.1 Pseudophryne corroboree
GGTCAGGCCCATTCTGAACTTAAAATCACTAAACCCCTTTCTGAGGGAGTTCAAGTTCAAAATGGAATCTCTAAGGGCAGTGATTTCAGGTCTGGAGGAGGGGGAATTCCTAGTATCCCTGGATATCAAGGATGCGTACCTCCACATTCCGATTTGGCTGCCGCATCAAACTTATCTTTGACTCGCTTTGTTGGACCGGTACTTTCAATTTCAGGCCCTCCCATTCGAGCTTTCCACAGCACCGAGGGTATTCACCAAGGTGATGGCGGAAATGATGATTCTCCTCCCCAGACAGGGGGTTAACATAATTCCGTATCTGGACGATCTGCTGATAAAGGCATCATCCAAGGAGAAGCTGTTACGGTCCATAACACTCACGACTCAGCTTCTCAGAGAACATGGTTGGATCCTGAATCTTCCAAAATCACAATTGGAACCAACCAGGAGGTTGTCCTTTCTGGGAATGATCCTCGACACAGAGGTGCAGAGGGTGTTTCTCCCAGAGGAAAAAGCGTTGGTGATTCAAACAATGGTCCAGGATGTCCTGAAGCCAGCCCGGGTGTCGGTTCATCGGTGCATTCGCCTTCTGGGGAAGATGGTGGCCTCTTACGAGGCTCTGCAGTACAGGAGGTTTCACGCTTGTTCCTTCCAACTGAATCTCCAGGACCAGTGGTCGGGATCCCATCTACACATGCACCAGAGAATACGTCTGTCGCCAAAGGCCAGGATTTCACTCCTCTGGTGGCTGCAATTACCTCACTTTCTGGAGGGCCGCAGGTTCGGGATTCAGGACTGGATCCTTCTAACCATGGATGCAAGTCTCCGGGGCTGGTGTGCAGTCACTCAAGGGGAAACCTTCCAAGGAAGGTGGTCAAGTCTGGAAGCCGGCCTGCCGATAAACATTCTGGAACTAAGAGACATCTACAAAGGTCTTCTTCATGCGGCCCATCTTCTGAGGAATCGGGCCATTCAAGTGCAGTCGAACAATTTGACAACAGTGGCTTACATAAACAGACAGGGTAGAACGAAGAGCAGAGCTGCAATGGCAGAAGTTACAAGAATCATCCTCTGGGCAGAAAAGCACGCGTTGGCGCTGTCAGCAATCTTCATTCCGGGAGTAGACAACTGGGAAGCAGACTTCCTCAGCAGACACGATCTCCATCCAGGGGAGAGGGGTCTCCATCTGGAGGTGTTCAAGGAGGTGACAGAAGTTTGGGGCGTACCTTAGATCGACATGATGGCCTCTTATCTCAACAAGAAGCTTCGGCGGTATTGTTCCAGGTCGAGGGACCCGCAAGCAGTGACGGTGGACGCCCTAGTGACTCCGTGGGTATTCCAGTCAGTGTACGTGTATCCTCCACTTCCACTCATCCCAAGAGTTCTAAAACTCATAAGGAGAACAAAGGTTCAAGCGATCCTCAGTGCTCCAGACTGGCCAAGAAGGGTTTGGTACGCGGATCTTCTGGATCTACTGCAAGAAGAGCCGAGGCCTCTTCTTCTTCGGGAGGACCTGCTGTCGTTCGCTTATCAAGACTTACCGCAGCTACGTTTGACAGCATGTAGGTTAAACACCTGATACTAGCTCAGAAGGGCATTTCCGAACAAGGTTATTCCTACCCTGATACAGGCTAGGAAAGGAGTAACGTCTAAACATCACCATCAAATTGTGAAAAAATATGTATCTTGGTGTGAGTCCAAGAAATTTCCTGCGGTGGACTTTCAACTGGGACGGTTTCTCCTCTTCCTACAAGCTGGTGTGGATATGGGCCTGAAGTTGGGATCTGTGAAGGTCCAGTTTTCGGCGCCATCCATTTTCTTCCAGAAACAATTGGCTGCCCTCCCTGAGGTTCAGACCTTTTTGAAGGGAGTTCTGCACATCCAACCTCACTTTGTACCACCTACGGCGCCTTGGGACCTTAACGTGGTTTTACAGTTCCTCCATTCGGACTGGTTCGAGCCTCTACTGGAGGTTGAGGCCAAATTTCTTGCGTGGAAGACTGTCATGTTGTTGGCCTTAGCTTCTGCTAGACGTGTGTCGGAGTTGAGGGCTTTGTCCTGTAAAAGTCCATTCTTGATCTTCCACGAAGATAGAGTTGAGCTCCAGACATGTCAGCAGTTTCTTCCTAAGGTTGTGTCGGCAATTCATATCAACCAACCTATTGTGGTGCCAGTGGCTCCTGACTCCTCAATTTCATCAAAGTCCTTGGATGTTGTAAGGGCTCTGAAAATCTATATGAAGAGGACTGCTTGTCACAGGAAATCGGACTCTCTGTTTGTCCTGAATGATCCCAAGAAACTTTTGTGTCCTGCTTCTAAGCAGACGATCTCTTGCTGGACAGGTTCACTATCCAGCACGCGTATTCTATGGCAGGATTGCCGTGTCCTACGTCTGTGAAGACCCACTTTACTCGTAAAGTGGGTTCTTCCTGGGCGGCTGCCCGGGGTGTCTCGGTGTTACAACTTTGTCGAGCTGCAACTTGGTCTGGGTTGAACACGTTTGCAAAGTTCTACAAGTTTGATACTTTGCCCTCTGATGATCTGAAGTTCAGTCAATCAGTTCTGCAGGAGCCTCTGCGCTCTCCCTCCCATTCTGGGAGCTTTGATCATCCCCATGGTACTAATGTGGACCCCAGCATTCTCTAGGATGTAAGAGAAAATAGGATTTTGGTTACCTACCGGTAAATCCTTTTCTCGTAGTCCGTAGAAGATGCTGGGCGCCAGCCCAGCGCTTTGTTTTCCTGCAATTGTTATCTGGTTCAGTACAACTTTGCTGTTAGTTGAGTAATGCATTGTTACTTGGTAAGTAATGTTTCAGCGGTTGCTGAGTTTTCAAGCTAAGTTAGCTTGATGTGCCTTGTATGTGTGAGCTGGTATGAATCTCGCCATTATCTGTGTTAAATCCTTCTCTCGCAGATGTCCATCTCCTCGGGCACAGTTTCTGGACTAACTCTGGTAGGAGGGGCATAGAGGGAGGGGACAGCCCACACTCTCAAACCCGTAAAGTGCCAATGGCTCCTGGTGGACCCGTCTATACCCTATGGTACTAATGTGGACCCCAGCATTCTCTACGGACTACGAGAAAAAGATTTACCGGTAGGTAACCAAAATCCTATTATATAATGCATATAATGCATGTATATCCACGAACATGTAATTTATGAAGTAACTAATACATCATTATATGTGTATAATTTCTGCATTAAAACTACAAATACATTTATATGTACATTGGTAGCCAGTACATTAGAGAAGACTCTATCCTAGCTGTCAATCACCCCTAGTGTGATTGGGTGATTGCCGGTGGGAGGGGCCTATCATCCAGAGAGAGATGGGATGATTGTCAGTGGGCGGGGCCTTACCTCACTGCAGGGTATAAAAGAGTTGTCAGTTACAGCTGACATCCAGTCTGGAATGCCCTCCCTTGAGTGCTGGCCCCCTGTGCATGACCTGACATAACGGCCAGTGTCGGACTGGGGTATGAAGGGCCCACTGGGGGAATGCAGTGATAGGGGCCCATATTTAGGGGTGTGACCAGCCTACAAAGGGGGGGGGGGGTGTCCAGCCTCCACAGAGGCTTGAAATGCACAATAGTCTAGTGCAGTGTAATGCAACATATATACCATGATAAATACAAGTGCACAGCCTGATCCCTAGAGGAAGGAGTGGGCCCTCAGGCAGTGGAACCCACCGGTGGTTTCCCCTGTACCCCTGTGGGCCAGTCCGACCCTGATAATGGCAAACATATGAGCTGTATGCAGGTGGCCAGACACTGGAGGGGGGTAAAGCCAGAAAGGAAGCATGGCTGGAGCCTTATTTTGTGGTAACAACCTTAGTGGTATCCAGTGGTGCAAGTAGAAATTTTTTCTTAGTGGTACAAAGTGCTAGAAAATGGGCGTGGTCATGTGTTGTGAGAGGGAGTGGCTACATGACACTAGCAGCATGGCCACATGACACAAACCCTTTTTTTTGGAATCTGGAGGCAAGGCTAAAAATATTTAGTAATGCCTCTAGTATACTAGAAATATGAAGTAATACCTCCTGTATAATAGAAATATATAGTGATACCTCCAATTTAATAGAAATATATAGTAATACCCCCAATTTAATATCAATATATAGTAATGCCTCCATTATAACAGGAAAATATGCGCTCCCAGTAACCCTGACAAAGTGGGAGGAGCAGTCATGCTGCCAAGCACCATGATCTTGTTGCTTTGTGGCACATTATAATTGTGGTAATGGCAAAGTGTGTGGCAAGTGGTACTATATACCCACTGACAAATTCTTAAGGGTACTCCGTACCCGAGTGTACCCGGATACTTGCACCGCTGGTGTTACCACATATCACACACCTTAGCTACTACTCTGCGTATAGAAAAATAGGTTTCATTTGATAATCATTTAACGCAACACATAACTGTTCAACCCTAATTTTTTTCCCATTAATAAATGTTTTTTGAAAGCATAGGAAAATTGGGGAAGAGTTACAGAAAGAAGAAAAGGAAGAGGAGGGAGGGAATAAAAACATGGAGACAAATAAATGAATAGAAATACAATTTAAAAGAATGGAGGCGTAGCACAGAAAAAAAGTTAACAAATATTCAGATAACATATAAAGCAAAAAATAAAAACGGTATACCCCAGAAGCAGAAAAAAACTATACTGGATTCCATTAAAGTATCAAAGGAAAAGGATGTGCTGCAAAGTAATTTCACAGCGGCAATACCATTACGCTCCATAAACAATTATATGCCAAGGTGACCACTTCATGACAGGAGATGAAGTGACATTTAAGCACAAAACTTCAAATGTCAACATTAAACTGTATTTCTCTTACGTCCTAGAGGCCCCTCCTACCAGACTCAGTTTAGTAAATGTGCCCGGAGGAGCCGGTTACGCTGAAGGAAGCTCCTGAAGAGTTTCTGCTATTATTTTATATGTTTGTTATTTTCAGGCAGTGCTAGATGGCACCAGCCCGCCTGCTCTGTGGGACTTAGGGGGCAAAATGGCCCAACCTCTTGAAGGGTTAATGGTCCCGTTTCCCGCTGACAGGACACTTAGCTCCTGAGCGACCTATTCGCAAGCCCATCACGGCGAGCGTACAGTCCCGCAGCATGCCACCACCCATAACAGAGAATGAAGAGTGGTGAGTACTGAGCCGGCGTCCCGGCTAGAGGGGTGCTGGCCTTTATGGTGGCATGAGGGTTCGGAGACGCATGGCTTCTAAACGGGGCGTAATGCATCTCCGCACACAGTACACAACTGCGTCCCCGTACATTGTACACAGTACCCATACTGGCACAACAGCCTTAAAACGGTTCTCTCCATTTTAAGCACCAGATTCCTCAGCCAGTATAAAAAAAGCGGGAAGACCGCATGCCATTGAAGGGGCGGGGCTTCACTATAAGAGGATCCAGCAGCTCACCAGCACCATTTTCCCTCTGCAGTGGACACAGATGCTGACTAACAGAGACGCGGAGCTCCTCCAGTGTGACTCCAAATTACCTCAGCGGTGCCAGGGGGTCATAGCAGGGGGGGAGCGATTACTAGTGTACTAAGTCCCCCATCAGGGTACTTAGTCAGCGAACCGGCTAAGCTTGGCATTAGCGATAAGGATGCGGTGGGGGCTGGCTCCAAACATCTCTGTGTCTCCCTGAAGGGCTCTTTGTGGGTTAATTGTGCTTAACCTTTCCTCTGTGTGTATGCGGTCACATTACATTATGTCAGGCAAAGAGTGTGTGTCTTGTACCGCAGAGTGTTCCTCTTCACCAGGGAGCTCATTACTGGGTACTCAGGGTTCACAAGCTAGCGGGGCTGGGTTAATTCTCCTAAGGGAATGATCTCAAGTCTTTCTACAAAATTGTCCCGCAATGAGAAAGAGATGCAATACAGACTGTGGATGAGTTTATGAACAGAGACTCAGTCCCCAAGACAGCGTCTCAATCCCCTCCCATTTGTCCGCAAAAGTGATCTCTGGCCCATATCCTGCAGTCTGATTCTGACGCTGACAGGTAAGACATGGAGGAGGGGGAGGTGGACTCAGAGGGGAGGGATACAGCTCTGTCACAGGGAATAGAGGCTCTTATAGAGGTTATCAGAGATGTTCTGCATATTCCTGATAAGGTGTCAGAGGAGTGTGAGGACTCTTATTTTAATGTAAAAAAGAAGTCCTCAGTCACTTTTCCTGCGTTAAAGGAATTGAATACCCTGTTTGAAGAACCATGGGTTAATCCTGATAAGAAGTTTAAGATCCCTAAAAGGTTGCTCTCATCTTTTCCTTTTCCACTGGAGGATAGGAAAAAATTTGAAAATCCACCGATAGTGGACGCATCAGTGTCTAGGGTGTGACGTAAAATTGTATTGCCTGTTCCTGGTGCAGCCTCCCTGAAAGATACGGCTGATCGTAAAATTGAGACTAGACTCAAATCATTGTACACAGCTGCTGGGGTGGACCAAAGACCCACTATTGTATGTGCGTGGATCACTAAAAGCCATTGCAAAATGGTCAGGTAACCTAATTAAGTGGTTAGATTCCTTATCTAGGGGGAATGTTGTCTTTCTCCTGCAGCATATACAGGACTCTGCAAACTTTATGGTGGATGCTATAAAGGAAATAGGCGTGCTTAACGCATGCACCACCGCTATGGCAGTGTCGGCACGTAGAGGCTTGTAGCTACGCCAGTGGACTGCTGACGCGGATTCCAGGAAAGGTGTGGAAGGCCTGCCATTCATAGGAGAGGCCATGTTCGGAGATGAATTAGACAAATGGATCTCCACAGCTACTGCGGGTAGATCTAAGTATCTTCCTTCCGCAGCCCCCCCCCAAGTAAGAAGACTTATTCAGCTTCTAAGTTACAGTCCTTTCGGATGGCCAAGTTCAAGGGAAAATCCAGAGGTGCTTCTACATCCTCCAGTGGCGCAAGAGGTAAACCACGCAAACTAGCAACAGCTGGTGCTCAGGAACAGAGCTCAGGCTCTGCTACCTCAAAGACTTCAGCATGATGGTGGACCGCAATGCCTGGAAGGCTGTCAGGTGGGAGCTCGCCTACAATTCTTCAGTCAAATCTGGTCAAATTCATGCCAGGATCCCTGGGTCATACGTCTTGTTTTCCAGGGCTACAGACTGGAGTTCCAAGAGCTCCCACCTCACAGATTCTTCAAATCAGGCTTGCCGGTTTCACAAGAGGCAAGTATAACTTTACAACATGCCATCCACAAACTGGTAGACTCACGTCATTGTTCCAGTTCCACCTCATCAGCTAAACAAGGGATACTATTCCAACTTGTTTGTACTACCGAAACCAGACGGTTCGGTAAGACCAATTTTGAACCTCAAGTCGTTGAACCCGTACTTACGAGTGTTCAAATTCAAGATGGAGTCTCTGAGAGTGGTGATCTCAGGTCTAGAGGAGAGGGAATTCCTAGTGTCTCTGGATATCAAGGCGGCCAGATCACATTCCGATCTGGCCGCCTCATCAGACTTATCTACGGTTTGCACTGCAGGACTATCACTACCATTTCCAGCCCCTGCCATTTGGTCTCTCCACGGCACCGAGGGTATTCACCAAGGTGATGGCAGAGATGATGTTACTACTCTGCAAACAGGGAGTGAACATAATTCCGTACCTGGACAATCTCCTAATAAAAGCACCATCCAGGGAAAGGATGCTGGACAGCATTGCTCTCTCAACCAAACTTCTCCAGGATCATGGGTGGATTCTGAATCTTCCGATATCTCACCTAGAGCCAACATGGAGGCTCCCATTCCTGGGAATGATATTGGATACGGAGTCGCAGAAGGTGTTCCTTCCGTTGAAAAAGGTATTAGTAATCCAGTTGATGGTTCGGGATGTCCTGAAGCTAACCTGGATATCGGTGCATCTATGCATTCGCCTTCTGGGGAAAATGGTGGCCTGTTACGAGGCTCTTCAATACAGAAGGTTTCACGCAAGACCATTCCACCTTGATCTGTTGGAAAAATGGTCCGGATCGCATCTTCACATGCACCAGAGGATCCATCTGTCGCCAAAAATCAGGATCTACCTTCTGTGGTGGCTACAGACTTCTCACCTCGTCGAGGGTCGGAGGTTCGGAATTCAGGATTGGATTCTGCTAACCACAGACGCAAGCCTCAGAGGTTGGGGAGCAGTCACTAAGGGGGTGCAGTTTCAAGGAAGATGGTCAAGTCAGGAAGTCGTCCTTCCAATCAACATTCTGGAACTCAGGGCCATATACAACGCCCTTCTGCAGGCCTCACATCTTCTTCAATATTGGGCCATTCAGGACCAGTCGGACAATGTAATGGCAGTGACGTACATAAACCAACAGGGCGGAACGAAAAGCAGAGCAGCAATGTCAGAGGTGTCAAGGATTCTCCTCTGGGCAGAGAGAAATGCTGTGGAGTTGTCAGCGGTCTTCATTCCGGAAGTAGACAACTGGGAAGCAGACTTCCTCAGCAGACACAACATGCACCCGGGGGAGTAGGTAAGGATTTCACCCGGAAGTGTTCAGGTGCTTGACAAGTCAATGGGGATATCCACAGATCGACATGATGGCCTCTCGTCTCAACAAGAAGCTCAATCGGTATTGTTCCAGGTCGAGAGACCCAGAAGCGCTGGCGGTAGACGCCCTGACGACTCCATGGGTCTATCAGATGGTGTACGTGTTTCCTCCACTTCCTCTGATACCAAGAATTCTAAAGAGAATAAAAAGGGAAAAGGTTCAAGCAATTCTAATTGCTCCGGACTGGCCAAGAAGGGCCTGGTACGCGGACCTTCTGGAGATGCTCCTCGAAGATCCGTGGCCTCTACCTCTTCGAGAGGATCTTCTGCAACAGAGCTTGTTCATCTATCAGAACTTACCGCGGATACATTTGACGGAATGGAAGTTGAACGGCTGATTCTAGCCAGGAGAGGGATCCCTAACAAGGTTATCCTGACTATGATCCAAGCCAGGAAGGGGTTAACGTCTAAGCATTACCATTGTATTTGGAAGAAATACGTCTCTTGGCATGAGAGCAGAAAATTTTCTGCGGTGGAATTCCATCTGGGACGTTTCCTTCTTTTTCTACAAGCAGGAGTGGATGTGGGCCTATGTCCGGTTTCCATAAAAGTCCAGATTTCGGCCCGTCCACTTTCTTTCAGAAACAATTGGCTTCTCTCTGAGGTCCAGACGTTCTTGAAAGGTGTTCTGCATATCCAACCTCCCTTTGTGCCTCCCACGGCACCTTGGGATCTCGATGTGGTGCTGCATTTACTCCAATCGGACTGGTTTGAGCCGTTACAGGAGGTGGACGTAAAATTTCTTGCGTGGAAGACCGTCACACTGTTGGCCTTGGCTTCAGCAAGACGTGTGTCGGAGCTGAGGGCTTTGTCTTACAAAAGTTCCTATTTAATTTTCCATGGGGACAGAGCTGAACTCAGAACTTTTCAGCAATTCCTTCCTAAGGTGGTGTCTGCGTTTCACATCAACCAACCTATTGTGGTTCCAGTTGTCACCGACACCTCTGCTAATTCAAAGTCTTTGGATGTTGTGAGGGCTTTGAAGGTACATGTAAAGAGGACAGCTTATCACAGAAAATCCGACTTGCTGTTCATTCTCTATGATCCCAATAAAATTGGGTGTCCTGCTTCAAAGCAGTCTATTGCACACTGGATCAAGCTCACAATCCAGCATGCTTATTCCATGGCAGGATTGCTGGTTCCAAAATCTGCACAGCCCACTCTACTAGGTTAGTGGGTTCGTCTTGGGAAGCTGCCCGGGGTGTCTCGGCTTTACAGCTTTGCCAAGCAGCTACTTGGTCAGGTTCGAACACGTTTGCAATGTTCTACAAGTTCGATACTTTGGCCTCTGAGGACCTTCAGTTTGGTCAATCAGGTCTGCAGCAACCTCAGAACTATCCCACCCGGTTTGGGAACTTTTGTACATCCCCATGGTACTAAATGGACCCCAGTATCCTCTAGGGTGTAAGAGAAAATAGGATTTTAATTACCTACCGGTAAATCCTTTTCTCGTAGTCCGTAGAGAATACTGGGCGCCCTCCCGGTGCTTCGATTTTCCTGCACTGTTACTTGGGTAAGTATTCTGGTTTGTTCAGCCATTGCTGTTAATGTTTCAAGTTTGGTTAGCAGTGGCGGATCCAGGGGGGGGGGGGCACTCGGGCCCGTGCCCCCCCTGTCGTTTGTGGCCTCCGTCCCCAGTCCCTCCATCCTCCGTCCCCCCCCCCCCCCCCCCCCGGCGCCGCACAGGGAGATGACGGGCGCCCGCTGAGATTGTGTTACCAGCGGGCGCCCGTCTCCCTGCACAGCGGCAGCCGGAGGCAGGAGCTCAGTACTGAGCTACTGCCTCCGGCGCTGTCACTGTGCGGCGTGCGCTATGGGAGAGACGTAAGTCATGACGTCTCTCTCATAGTGCTGAGGAGAGGACGCCAGGAGGAGGACTGCAGCGGTCTGGAAGCGGGAACGGGGCTTGGTAAGTATGTTCTCTTTTCTCTACCTCAGTGCAGCGGGGGCATCTACTGTGGGCAAACTACGGGGAGACATTACTACTGGGGGCATGATCAATGGACATTACTACTGGGTGGGGGGGCATTACTACTGGGGGCATTATTACTGGGGGAGCATCTACTGGGGGCATTACTACAGGGGGCATTACTACTGGGGGCATTACAACTGGAGGCAGCTACTGGGGACATTTTTACTGGGGGCCATCTACTGGGGGCATTATTACTTGGGGGCATCTACTGGGGGCATGACTACTGGGGGGTCATCTATTGGGGGCAAACTCCTAGGGGGCATTACTACTGAGGGCAAACTACTGGAGGACATTATTACTGGGGGGCAGCTACTGGGGGCAAACTACTGGGGGACATTATTACTGGGGGGCATCTACTGGGGGCAAACTACTGGGGGACATTATTACTGGGGGCCAACTACAAAGGGGCTAACTACTGGGGGCATACTACAGGAGGGCATTACTTCTGGCAGCGTAACTACAGGGGCATTACTACTTGGGGCTAAACTACAGGGGGGCCAAACTACTGGGGGCATAACTACAGGGGCCAAACTACTGGGGGATAACTACAGGGGCCAAACTACTGGGGGCATTACTACTGGGGGCTAAACTACAAGGGGGGCATAACTACAGGGGCTAAACTACAATCGGGCAAACTACAGGGGGGCATTACTACTGGTGGCTAAACTACAAGCAGGCAAACTACTGGGGGCATTACCACTGGGAGGCTAAACTAAAGGGGGGGTAAACTACTGGGGTCATAACTGCAGGGGCATTACCACTGGGGGCATAACTACTAGGGCGCTAAATGACTGGGGGCATTACTACAGGCAACATTACTACTGGGGGCAATACGGGCATTGCATAAGGGGCACCACTACTATGGGGTCTATATAAGGGGCACTACCAGTACAGTGGACATTGCATAATGAGCGCTACAACTGTGGGCATTGTATAAGAAGCGCCACCTCACATGCACCGAAGCCGCACGCAAATGTACTTGCCCCTTCCATGGTGCCCCCCCTATCATTTTCTTCTGGATCCGCCCCTGTTGGTTAGCATGGCTTTCCTATTGTTCTGTGTGTGCTGGTTCGTAATCTCACCAATTTTATTATCTATCCTTCTCTCAAAATATATCCGTCTGCTCGGGCACAGTTTCCTAGACTGAGTCTGGTAGGAGGAGCATACAGGGAGGAGCCAGCGCACACTATCAGATTCTTAAAGTGCCCAAGGCTCCTAGTGGACTCGTCTATACCCCATAGTACTAAATGGATTCCCAGTGTTCTCTACGGACTACGAGAAAAGGATTTACCGGTAGGTAATTAAAATCCTGTTTTTTCATTCCATTTGAATATATTGCAGATGACCACACAGTACAATTGCAGTCTTTGATGACCACCCTAAAGATAAAACAGATCTCGTAGGCATAGTTAAGCTTAACTGTGGTACAAGCATATCTTTATTGTTTATATGTTTCTCTAGCTGTTTGATACATCATATGATCTAAAATACTACCTAAATTACTATACCTGGCAGGTACCTTTCTTCCACTTATGAAAGATTACACTGATCGGAAGTACTTCTGGTAATGAAGATTGGCTGTCACCCACCACTAAAAGGGTAATAACCTAGCATAGCTGGAACCCTTCATCAAGACCAGCATATAACTACTGTACTATTCATGCATATTCAAAAATACACAATTGTTCTGTTAATGTTTAGCATTGAGAATATACACTCCTTTTTTTACATGACCCTCTCAACATTTCCAGAATCACTTAATGCAATCATTGACTAATGGAAAGGCTGGTTCTTCCTGATTACCCACTCCTCTCTAAACCCCCCCATCCCCCCAAATAAAAAAGTTTTGGCAAAGAAATAGCAATACTGGAGATAAGCAGGGTCAAGCTGGCTGGCAGGACCATTGCCTCTGGCACTGCAACCTGGGGGCACAGTCTCAGTCACCCTGCTAGCACCGTATGTTAGAGGCATGCTCTGCACTACCTCTCTTTAGTGCTGGTCAACAGCCAGTGCACTAGGACCCAGAGGCTTTCCATGGAGGCACAACCTCTGGCATGTGCTTTCTGCACTTGCGCAGTTTACAGTTGCATCTTTCCTTCTCGATGCTGTACCTGAAAAGAAGAGGAGCACTAGGAGGAGCATGCAAGCTGTCATAAAGTTAAACTGAAGGGGGCCTGGGAAGGGGATGGCTCTTGAAGTGACACAGGCAACTGGAGTGACAGAGGGCAGGAGGCTGGAAACACAGGAGCCTGGGGTAATGGGGCTGGAGTAACAGGGGGCAGGAGGCTAGAGAGACAAGATGCTGGAGAGATATGGAGAAGGAGGCTAGAAAGAGAGACTGGATCGAAAGGAGGCTGGAGTGACACAGGGCAGGGAACTGGAAAGACAGGAGGCTGGAGTTACAGCGGCAGGAGGCTGGAATGACAGAAAGCTTTAGTGACAGGGTGCAGGAGGCTGGAGAGACATGGGGCAGGAGGCTGGAAACACAGTAGGCTGGAGTGACGGGGCTAGGGTAACGGGGCAGGAAGCTAGAGCATCAAGAGGCTGGAGAGATATGGAGAAGGGGATCCGGTCAGAATCCAGATGGTCAGGATCCCGCAATCGAAATACCGACGTAGGAATCCCGACACTACACAAAAATGCCACCACCAGCATCCCAAATAGAATCAGGCTATGGGGAAGGATTAGGATAAGTCTGCGGGGAGTGGGGCTAGGTTCAGGCACCATCCCGGAGGGTCAGGCTGCGATGTGGGGTGGAGGGGGGGGGGGGTTAGTGTTAGGTTTAGGCTGCAGGGAGGGTGTTCTAGGTTTAGACACCACCGAGGAGGGTTAGGGTTAGGCTGCGGGGGCGGGGGGGATGTGTTAGGTTTATGCTGGTAGTAGGTAGGGTTAGGGGGCCATTGGGGGAAGGTAAGCAATAAGCATACATTAGAGGCACGAGTCTGGTTGAACCTCCTGTTTTGGACATTGATTTGCGATTTAAAGATATATACAAAAACAGATATTAAAACTTTTGTTATACTTACTTTTCGCACTAAATCCTAAAATACATTTCTTCAGCGGGGTACACTGGTATTCCACAGGGAATAACATCAGGGTGTAGAGTTGGATTTTGATCCGAGGCACCAACAGGCTAAAGCTTTGACTGTTCCCAAGATGCACTGCACCGCCTCCTCTATATCCCCGCCTCCAGGCACTGGAGCTCAGTTTGTAAGTTGGTGCCAGCAGTGCAGGCAGATAACAGTGCTAGGCAGCCCTGAAAAGAGCTTTTCTGACAAGAAAGAAGACTTCAGGGCCACAGCATAGGCACTTGCCCTCATCTCCCCCAGCGATGCTGTATACTCCCGCGCCCAGGTTGCCGGGTACTTACAGCAGAGGCGCTCCAGTCTCATCAGGCACACATACCGCCGCTGCTCTCCAGGATCGCGTGGCCGCACCATAGGGAGGAGGTAAGAGGGTCCCCCAGAAGGGACCCGCCGAAATCACGATCCGGTCGCGGTCTCCGGAGATGGACCGTGCTGCTGGCGTGGAGACTGTGGCCGTGCAGGGACCCCACTATATCCACCAGGGCAAGGAGCACAGGTCGGATTTACAAAAATCCATTCAGTACAGGCTCCAAAATATCCGGTGGTGAAGTCAAGCAGAGGGGATAAGGCGCTGACCTGTAGCCCCCTCCCCAGCCCCAGGCACCATCTACAGCAGATTTTTCCCGCCCTGGAGCTGCATCTCTCTCTCTCCCTCACTCCATGTCAGTGTTTGGGCGCCATTACACAGAGCTGCGCTGATTCTGGGACTGCTGGGCACTGTCTCCTCTGTAAAGCCGCCTGCCTCATCAGTGCTGTGCATTTACAGGACACATAAGTATTCTACAGTACATGTCGTTTAGACAGTGTTAGTTAAGAACAAGTGCATAACTATAGGGATATTTAGTACAAGTATCCTGTGATATACATCCAGTTTTTACTGTGCATTGTTATATCTGTATACATACATAGCTTTACTTAGTATTGCTAGTCCAGTGCAGTTTTATTGCTGTTTGTAATAATTTCAGCATTGTATATGTGACTGTGTGTGCCAATAGCTGCTGTGTGGTTCCTATTCCGTGTATCTCACACATATTGCTATCCCTATATTCTGTACCCTAACGGGGGCTAAGTGCGTCAGGGATAGATAGATATATATATATATATATATATATATATATACAGTATATATAGTGTTTCACAGGATATACTGTTTGGTATTTTTCTCTGTGTATTTCAGTCACCATATACCACTTAAATCCTCTGTTTGTGATCTGCATTTGTAATCACACTCCACAGGGGTTTTTTGTCAGGTTCTTCTGTGTCTGGCTATATTGTACTGTTACGCCCTAGAGCTACATTCTTCAATAATGTCTGCATCACTGGGCGGTAGATCCGTGGCTGATCCTGCGTCATGCAGTGCTGACGCCGCGGCTTTATCTGAGGAAAATATTCCAGCTGAGGGTCCAGGTATTGGGGGTTCTGTACCCCTCGGTCAGCCTGCAGCACCGGTGGCACACTAAAACCCACCTTGGGCTGCTTTTTCTAATTTACTGACTGTGCTAGTAACGAGACTTGCACCCCCTGTGGGACCTCCTGTGCCTGTACAATCACATATTGTCCCTGTTGTAAATCCACCATGGGTGGATTTTCTGTCGACTCAGTTACAGCAGTTAAATCAGTCTTTGGTTAAACAAAAGCCTGATTCTCGCGCCCCCCAGGACCAAAGGGTCATCCAAGCGGGCCATTTCTTCCTCACAATCCACACATGTTTCGGATACTTCATCCGATGAGATGGCGTAATGGCGTATATACTGACCCATTAGACACTGATGCAGATTCTTCTGATGGGGAATCTACAACACATGTGGATGTTCCTGACCTCTTGGAGGCTATCAAACTAATTCTTCAGATCGATGATGAAACTGAACCTCCAGATACGTCTAAGAAACCTGGTAAGTTCAAACGTCAGAAGGTTATTAAATTAGTTTTGCCTCATTCTGACCATTTAGTTGACATATGTACGTCAGGAATCCTGGGAGTCTCCAGGAAAGAAATTCTCCCTGTCTAAAAATATGCTAGCTCGTTATCCCCTCGCTGCAAAGTTAAGTAAAAATTGGGAAACACCCCCTCCGGTGGACTCACATGTTGCACGTCTGGTGGTGTCTTCTACTCTGCCTGTCACTACAGTCACCTCTCTGAAGGAATCGACGGATAAGCGTGTGGAGGGTTGCTTGAAGTCTATTTACACTCTTGCGGGTGCTGTGCATAGACCTACTATAGCGGCTTCTTGGGCTGCAAAAGCTATTGAAGCCTGGGTTCAAGAAGTTGAAGCGGAGCTACCTTCTAATTTTTCTGATAATGTCAGACAGTGTCTTTCATATATTACCAAAGCCTCTCATTACATACAGGAGGCGGACTCTGATGCCGGTGTGCTGGCACTCAAAGCGTCTACTACGTCCATTCTGGCTCGCTGGATTCTGTGGTTCTGTTCCTGGTCTGTGGATCTGGACTCTAAAAAGACCTTAGAGGTGATCCCTTTTAAGGGAAACATCCTTTTTGGGGAAGATCTGAACAAGATTGTTGCTGACTTGGCATCTGCTAAAACTGCATGTCTGCCAAGTACTAATCCTTTGGCTCTGAAGGGTAAAAGCACCGCCTTTCGTTCCTTTCGACCTCCAAGTAAAGCAAAGGGTCAGGTGTACCTGAAACAGGCTCGCACTCCCAAAACCTCTAAGCCCAAACCTAAACGTTCCTATGCTGCCCGTCAGCCTGCTTCCAAACCAGAAAAGCCTGCTGCATAAAGGGGCGGGCCTCCCTCTGGGGGACCCCAGGGTGGGAGGCCGATTTCTGCGGTTCGCCCAGGTATCCATTAAAAGCAAAAACTCTACATTTGGTGGTACAATCCCTCCTGGAAACAGGAGTGATGGTGCCGTGCCTCTGGCTCAGAGAGGCAGGAGGTACTATTCAACGCTGTTCCTAGTTCCGAAACCGAATGAACCTCATGGCCCATTCTCAACCTCAAGTCTTTGAACAAATTTGTGAAGGTTTCCAAATTCCGTATGGAAACTCTTCGCTCTATTGTTCTGACCTTGGAGCCCAAGGACTATATGGTATCCCTGGACAATCAGGATGCTCACCTACATATACCTATTGCCATGTCGCATCAGCAATATCTGCGGTTTGCTTTTGGCAACCTACATTATCAATTCCAGGCCTTGCCTCTTGGACTGACTACGGCTCCGCGAATCTTCACCAAGGTCATGGCAGTCATGACAGCCCTTCTACACCGTCGGGGTATCAGGATCATGCCGTATCTGGATGACTTGTTGGTCCTGGTGAACTCCAATTCCTGCAAGCCCACGGGTGGCTCATCAACTGGAAAAAATCCTTGCTGGTTCCTGCTCAGAGCATGGTACACCTGGGGGGCATTACTGGACACACACAACCAACGGTTGTTCTTGTCTCCGGAGAAGGTCCTGAAACTTCAGGACAGGATACGATGCTTCCTCTCTCGCCCTTGTGTATCGATACACTCGGCGATGCAAGTACTAGGCCTCATGGTGTCGGCTTTCGACATGGTAGAGTACGCTCAATTTCATTCTCGCCCTCTGCAGAGGTTAATCCTTTCAAAGTGGGATAGCCTGCCTCACCGGATCAGGTCTCACATGATTTCCTTGACTCCGGAAGTTCGTGCGTTTCAGCAGGGGTCATCCCTTCTGGATCTCCAACTGGGTCCTCCTAATGACAGATGCCAGTCTGCGGGGTTGGAGAGTGGTGTGGGAGCAACACTCTCTTCAGGGTCAGTGGACCAGGGAAGAATCTCTTTCTGATAAACATTCTGGAGTTGCGGGCAGTATTCAATGCTCTGAAACTGGTACAGGACAGGTCTGTTCAAGTACAGTCGGACAACGCCACCACGATGGCGTACATAAATCATAAAGGCGAAGCCGCATGACAATGATGGAAGTGTCAAAGATTCTTCTATGGGCGGAACGCCATCTGCCAGCCATATCGGCAGTGTTCATTCCGGGGGTCCTCAACTGGAAAGCGGACTGCCTCAGTCATCAGGGCGTACATGCCGGAGAGTGGAGCCTTCATCCGAAAGTCTTTCAACTCCTAGTGGACAAGTGGGACCTACCAGATATAGACCTGATGGAGTCTCAACACAATCACAAGGTTCCGGTCTTCGGAGCAAGGACAAGGGATCCTCAAGCAGCGTTCGTGGATACACTGGCAATTACATGGAACTTTCGGCTGCCATACGTGTTCCCTCCAGTGTCACTCCTCCCCAGGGTAATAAGGAAGTTCAAGCAAGAAGGAGGATTACCACTTCTAATCGCTCCACCGTGGCCCAGACGGCGTTGGTTCTCAGACCTGCAGGGTCTCTAAATAGAGCATCCTCTTCTACTTCCGCAAGCCCAGACCTCCTCGTTCAGGGCCCTTGTGTCTACCAGGATCTGGCCCCACTGGCTTTGATGGCGAGGTTCTTGAAGCTTCAGTTCTGAGGGCCAAAGGATTTTCTGAGGCAGTCATTCAAACTATGTTGAAAGCCAGTAAACTGGCTTCGGCTCGGATTTATTAAAGGGTCTGGAATTCTTACTTCACCTGGTGTGCGGCTAAGAATTATGATGCATACAAGTTCAGTACTGACAAACTCTTGGCTTTTCTGCAACAAGGCCTGAACTTCGGCCTTTGTCTGGCCTACCTCAAGGTTCATATTTCAGCCTTGTCGGTATGGTTTCAGAGAAAAATTGCGACTTTGCCTGACCTTCATACTTTCACTCAGGATGTTTTATGGATTCAACCTCCCTATGTTTCTCCTGTGGCTCCTTGGGATTTGTCGGTTGTTCTGGATGCCCTACAAGAATCTCCGTTTGAACCTCTTGAGTCTGTGGACCTTAAATGGCTTACACTTTAGGATTTATTTTTGCTGGCTATTGCCTCTGCTAGAAGGGTTTCAGACAGGGCCGGTACTAGGGTGTTCGGCGCCCCCCTGCAAACTATAAATTTGCGCCCTCCCTTATTCCTTTGGCGCGCGCTGGGAAAAGGGGTGTGGTCTCACAAGTAAGGGGCATGGCCACACAGTAGTACCCCCATTTAAAATTACGCCGCAATGTAGCACAATCTTATTAATCTTATACGTAATGCCCCACCCGTAGTAGTAGCGTCCTTATACGTAATGCCCCACCCGTAGTAGTAGCGTCCTTATATGTAATGCACCCCAGTAGTAGTAGCATCCTTATACATAATGCCCCCCCAGTAGTAGTAGCATCCTTATACATAATGCCCCCCTGTAGTAGTAGTGTCCTTATACATAATGCACCCCCGTAGTAGTAGTGTCCTTATACATAATGCCCCCCCCAGTAGTAGTAGCATCCTTATACATAATGCACCCACAGTAGTAGTAGCGTCCTTATACGTAGTGCACCCCAGTAGTAGACGCGTCCTTATACGTAATACCCCCCAGTAGTAGTAGCGTCCTTATACGTAGTGCACCCCCAGTAGTATTAGCGTCCTTATACATAGTGCACCCCCAGTAGTATTAGCGTCCTTATACGTAATGCCATCCCAGTAGTAGTAGCGTTCTTATACATAGTGCACCCAGTAGTATTAGCGTCCTTATACGTAATGCCATCCCAGTAGTAGTAGCGTTCTTATACATAGTGCACCCCACTAGTAGTATCGTCCTTGTACGTAATGCCCCCAGCCCCAGTAGTAGTAGCGTCCTTACATGTAATGGCCCCCCCAGTAGTAGCGTTGTTACACGTAATGCCCCCCTGTAGTAATAGCTTCCTTATACGTAATGCCCCCCCAGTAGTGGCATCCATAGAGCGCGCGCACAGACATACCACACACACACACAATTCACACATATATACACACACATACACACCCACCATACACACACATCTCTCTCACCCTCCACTTACCTAATCCAGTCTCTCTCTGTACAGCAGCCAGGTCCGTGTAGCTCTGCTTCTTCTGGCCCATTTAGCCACGCCCCTACCGTCCCGTGTAGCTCCGCCCCCTTCTGTACCGTACTCGGCGCTCTCACACAAATGAGATGAGGTGAGGGGAGGGAGGAGGCTTATCATGCTGCTGGTGCCCGCTGCCAGTGCCTGTCATACAGTGACAGACACAGCAGCAGCAGCAGCAGCAGGGGGGACAGGATGGCGCAGCAGGGAAGGGATACAGAGCAGGGGAAGCGCCTATCCGTCCCAGCGCCTCCCTGCACTGCATCCCTTCGCTGAGCGGGTAACGCCGGGCCTGGTTTCAGACTTGGGTGCCTAATCCTGTCGGTCACCCTTTCTGATTTTTCACTGTGACCGTGCGGTTCTTAGAACTTGCCCTGGTTATCTGCCTAAGGTGGTCTCGTCTTTCCACTTTAACCAAGAGATTGTGGTTCTTGACTATCTCTCCTGCTTTGTCCTCCAAAGAACAGTCTTTGGATGTGGTACATGCTCTCTGTATATATGTGAAGAGAACCGCCTCTCTTAGGAGTTCTGATTCTCTCTTTGTCCTTTTTGGTTTTCACAAACGTGGCTGGCCTGCAAATAAGCAGACCTTGGCAAGATGGATTAGAATGGTGATTGCACAAGCTTGAGTACAGGCTGGACTTCCAGCTCCTGCTACTATCAAGGCCCATTCTACTCGGTCTGTTGGACCTTCTTGGGCGGCTCACCGTGGCGCATCCCTAGAATAATTGTGCAAGGCGGCTACGTGGTCCTCAGTGAACACGTTCATCAGGTTCTATGCCTTTGATACTTCCGCCTCCCAGGATGCTTCCTTTGGACGCCGGGTTCTTGTGCCCGCTACAGTGCATCCCCTCCCATAAGGAACTGCTTTAGGACATCCCCGATGTTATTCCCTGTGGAATACCAGTGCACCCCGCTGCAGAAAAGGAGATTTATGATAAGACTTACCATTGTTAAATCTCTTTCTGCGAGGTACACTGGATTCCACAGGGCGCCCACCCTAACGCACTTAGCTTCTTTGGGTTTGTATAGCATTAGCCGCTGGTACCTCCTGTTGTGAGAATGTGGTTATATGTGGCTACTAACTACTGTCATCTCTTTTACCTGCTACTGCATTGGACTGGTTAACAAAACTGAGCATCAGTGCCTGGAGGCGGGGATATAGAGGAGGCGGTGCAGTGTATCTTGGGAACAGTCAAAGCTTTATCCTGTTGGTGCCTCGGATCAATATCCAACTCTACACCCCAATGTTATTCCCTGTGGAATCCAGTGTACCTTGCAGAAAGCGATTTAACAATGGTAAGTCTTACCATAAATCTCCTTTTTTCTATAAGATGTACCTATAAAAGACAGAAGTTGCATGTTCTTCAATATATAGGTATTTTGCTTACTGTTTACCAGCTGTATGAAAGTACACCAATCAACAAACACTGCTTTTACTAACCTCCTGTTTTATGCAGCAGGTACTTGCCCTACTTTAGTATTATTGGTTAATGTCCAGGATACAGACTTATAAGTACAGATGAGCGGGTCTGGTTCTCCGAGAATCCGAGTCCGGTTTGGGTTTCCCTCCAGACTCGGATCCCAAAACGAGGCAAAATGTCAACATCCCACTGTTGGATTCTCGCAGGATGTTGGATTGTATAAAGGTCCCGGTGATCTGCGCCATTTTCACTGCAGCTGTGGAGAGTGCACTGAATGGATGTGTCCTTCTCATTGCTGGGGCGTGGGGCTGCTGGCTGCATCCAGTGACAACAAGGGGTGAGCTTCAATTATTATCAGTCCAGAAGTGCTGGTGTATCTGACAAGGGGTGATCTCATCTGTCCATATACATCCAGGGGCTCTGCCACAGTGTTAAAAAATGCAGTACTGTATACTGTGTGTATACATCCAAGGGCTGGTGTGTCGTATATCGGTATCAGTCCAGAGGTGCTGTGGCTGTTGTCTGGTGTATCTGACAACAAGGGGTGATCTGTCCATATAGATCTGAGGCTCTGCCCTAGTGTTAAAATTCAACAACAACAGTATACTGTGTGTACACCCAGGGGCTGGTGTGTCTGTATGTATCAGTATCAGTCCATGGGTGTTGTCGTCTGGTGTATCTGACAAGGGGTGATCTCATCTGTCCATATACATCCAGGGGCTCTGCCACAGTGTTAAAAAAATGCAGTACTGTATACTGTGTGTGTACATCCAAGGGCTGGTGTGTCGTATATCGGTATCAGTCCAGAGGTGCTGTGGCTGTTGTCTGGTGTATCTGACAACAAGGGGTGATCTGTCCATATAGATCTGAGGCTCTGCCCTAGTGTTAAAATTCAACAACAACAGTATACTGTGTGTACACCCAGGGGCTGGTGTGTCTGTATGTATCAGTATCAGTCCATGGGTGTTGTCGTCTGGTGTATCTGACAAGGGGTGTTCAGTCCACCTATGGGTGATCTGTCCGTCCATCCAGGGGCTCTGCCCCAGTGTAAAATGAAAATAATAAAGACTAAAAAGCCTATCATATAATTATAAAAACAATATTTGCTGTTGTTTGTGCTGTACCCCAGTGTACTGTACAATTTTAATTTTATTTTTATAAGTACTGTGACAATACCGGTCAGTTTATTATTACTTCATACTAACACACATATTGTGCGACACTGTTGGTGAAATTAATCCGCAGTGTTTAATTACTAGTTCTGACTCTTACTTGTATTGTGCGACACTGAAGGCGGTACATTTTTTGTACAAATTGTGGTGTGTGCTGTACTCTACTTCATTCATATTTGTGAATTGATATGGAGGACAAACAATTGAGAGGAGAGTAGGAAGCACATACTAGTGGTGCAGGTGCTGCCACCAGTCATGATGATAGTAGTCTGTCAACGTCGTCTACTAAGGCTGATGCCAAGGAGCATAGGGGGCTTAAGTCAGGGCATGTAAAATCATTTCGTTTTACAGTGGTAAAGAAAAAAACATCAAAAGGAAAGTTAACTACAGAGGCAGTAAGACAAACTGTGCATTCAGAATCAGAACCGTCAGACATTCTTGAGGAACGTTTAGGGGTGTCCACGTCAGCTATGTGTAAGTTTGGCATTTCTCACACTGTCCTCATAGAGAAGCCTCTTTCATCTCCTTCCACCATTTCAGTACAAGTAAAGATGGTGATGATGAGGAAGACATAATAGAAATTTTGGATTTGTGTGTAGAAGTAGAACAGGATGTGGCAGATATGTGTGTACTACTACTATCTGACACTGAGGATGTTGATGTTGTTGTTTGTGTAAGTCAGCCACCAGTGGCTGCAGTTGTTGACCGTCATAAAAGAAAGCCATTACGATGCCTGGGCAGAAGACCAAAAAAGCCACCTCTTGGGTGTGGGATTATTTTTACCCCAACCCTGAAAATGTTTGTGAAAGCATCTGCTCCATTTGTGAGGCCAAAGTTAGCAGAGGTAGGAACGTTAGCCATCTATGCACCTCCTCCATGTTACGTAATTTGCGGCAAAGCCATGAAATATATTGTACAAGATTATATTGTAATTAACACCATCATCATCAACATCCTCACAGTCATTACTGATCAAAAGTAGTCCTTCTAAAAAATTGTTTTGTGGGGGCCCAAACAAACCAATAATGTCAGCCACAAGTAACAGTCCCTCTCGCTGAAATGACTGGTTTGTGAAACTGTGCATGTCCTGTTTAATATATACAACATAAGGGTGGGTGGGAGGGCCCAAGGACAATTCCATCTTGCACCTCTTTTCTTTGCATTATGTGCTGTTTGGGGCACTGCTGACTGTCACCCTGTCAGCCACTGTAGTACCATTCTGTAGTACCATTCTGTTTCCTAGTATGCTATGTTGAAAGTTTAAGTGCCACATGTTTGTGCCGCCCGTTGCTGTTGCTTAGCTTAGTCATCCATCTACCTTGGTGCAACCTTTTGGCCTAAACTGGATGAAAACAATATTGTGAGCTGTGAGGTGGTCAAAACTGACTGGAAATGCTGTTTTTATGATTAAAAAAAACCCAACAACTACCGATCCAGACCTCGCATGGGAGGCTTCGGCAAAACAAATACAGATCAAAAACACGAAGGCGATACAGATCCAAAACAAGGGTCGCACATCTCTACTTATAAGTATTTAGGAGATTGTTGTTATGAATACTTTTAGGAGATTGTTGTTATGAATACTTCATTTGCAGAGACATTTCAGCAATGCTATCTTCTTAATAAAAATATATGTGATAATGACTTGCTACGTAATGAGGTTGTAAGCCATATAATAAACTGTTAGCTGAGGTGCCTTTATAATTAAAGTTACTTATTTGTTCTTACCAGACTGATAAAGCACTTTTGCAGGTAGTACACATACGGTATAATGTAAAAACTCGCCTCTACAACTCAATTGATAGAGACTGAATGTATTTAATTCCATCCCAGCAGCATTGTGAAATCTGTAACCAAAAACCTGAAATGATCTCTAGGTGAAGGCATAAGAAGGTTTTAAATATCCTACTAATACTCTTAAAGGAGTTATCTGAGGTCAGTCTTTCATAGATTAAAGATATAAACATGCATGTCTTTAGCAAGCCCATTAATAATGTTTATGCTCATTATCTAACTTTGGTTAAGGTACAGATAAAAACACACAGTTGGTCATTCCGAATTGATCGCTAGCTGCATTCGTTCACTGTGCAGTGATGAGGTAAAAATTGTCACTTTTGCGCATGCGTATGCGGCGCAATGCGCACGCGCGACGTACTATTACAGCAAACGATGTTTCACACAGGGTCTAGCGAAGCTTTTCAGTCGCACTGCTGGCCGCAGAGTGATTGACATGCAGTGGGCGTTTCTGGGTGTCAACTGACCGTTTTCAGGGAGTGTTTGGAAAAACGCAGGCGTGCCAGCAAAAACGCAGGCGTGGCTGGGCGAACGCAGGGCATGTTTGTGACGTCAAAACAGGAACTGAACAGTCTGAAGTCATCGCAAGTGCTGAGTAATAATAATAATAATAATAATTTTATTTATATAGCGCTCTTTCTCCAATAGGACCCAAGGCGCTTAACAGATACATAGCATACAGAAAATAATGAAGTACATTTTCATAAAATACAGAAGCATGAAGATACTAAAAGGGAATTTATGGAAATGCTTGAGTAAACAGAAAAGTCTTGAGTCTACTTTTGAAGGATTCTATAGTTGGGGCCTCTCGCACTGTGCGGGGAAGTGAGTTCCATAGAGTCGGAGCCGCATGACTAAAAGCTCGACCCCCAGATGAATTACGGTAGATTCTAGGTACTGCTAAAAGTCCTTCATCTACAGATCGCAGTAATCGAGTGGGGCAGTATGGGGTCAGAAGCTGTTTCAGGTACCTTGGGCCTTGGTCATGTAATGCTTTGAAACTCAGTAAACCAATCTTGAAGATGATTCGCCATCGTACAGGCAGCCAGTGAAGGGAGTAGAGGATGGGTGTTATGTGGCTAGAACGGGGCTGATTGGTTAATAGCCTGGCAGCTGTGTTTTGCACCAGCTGTAAGCGCTGCAATTCTTTTGCTGGTAGACCAAGGTAGAGGGCATTACAGTAGTCTAAACGAGATGATACAAATGCATGTATGACTTTTGGCATATCATCTGAGGGAATTAAGTGCTTGATTCTGGCTATGTTCCTCAGGTGAAAGAATGAGGATTTGATTGTGGCTGATATCTGATGTTTAAGTGTCAAGCCACCATCCAGGACAACGCCAAGATTCCGCACACGATCACTGGTCTGTAATTCTGAATCCCCAAGTGTAAGTCCAGTTGGTTGGCTATGCTGCAGTCTTGTCCTTTGATGTTGCGGTAGTATCATAAGGACCTCTGTTTTATCCGGGTTCAGTCGCAGCCAACTGGCGCTCATCCACTCCAGTAGTTCAGCTAGACAGCCATTTAGGGTTGCTATTGGGTTATCAGTGCCTGGAGCAAAGGACAAGTACAGTTGTGTATCATCTGCATAGCAGTGGTAGACCAGGCCATGGCGCCTGATTATTTCGCCCAATGGGAGCATGTATACTGCAAAAAGCATGGGGGATAGTATAGAACCTTGTGGGACACCACATGGCAATGGCACTAGTGGTGATGAGTATAATCCAGATGATACTCTCTGTGACCTGCCTGTGAGAAATGATTTGCCATCCAGACCACAGAAATGTATCAGTCGCTCAATCAGAAGCCCATGGTCCACGGTATCAAATGCTGCCGAGAGATCCAGAAGGATTAATATTGAACAGTCACCTCTGTCTTTTGCCATCAGAAGATCATTTAACACACACACCAGTGCTGTTTCAGTGCTATGTCTTCTCCTGAATCCTGATTGAAATGGATCATAAATATCATGGGTTGTCAGGCGGGTTTCCAGTTGATTTGCAACGACTTTCTCAATAACCTTTCCTAGGAAAGGAAGGTTTGATACCGGTCTGTAGTTGGTCATGCAGTTGGGATCTAAATTAAGATTTTTAAGAAGCGGTCTAACAATTGCTTCCTTTAGGGGTCCAGGAAAAATGCCTGTCTGCAAAGAGCATTGAACAATTTTTGTAAAGACAGGACCAATTATATCCATACAACCTATTAGAAGCTTGGTTGAGGCTGGGTCCAGATCACAGGTGGTGGGACGCAAAATCCGAGCAATTTCAGCAGTGTCCTTTACATCCACTGGATCAAAGCTGGTCCATGAAGGCAGGTAGCTTATATTGGCAGGATTTGTAGTTTGGCACTCCTTTGATGGCACTGTGGAGATTCCAGCCCGGATGATGGATATTTTATGGATATTTTAGGTCTGAAGCTACTCTGAAACTGCACAAAAAATTTTTGTGGCCAGTCTGCGATCCCTTTGTTCGCACTTCTGCGAAGCTAAAATACACTCCCAGGCACAGCGTTTGCACGGCTGCTAAAAACTGCTAGCGAGTGAACAACTCGGAATGACCACCACTGAACCTGAGGCATAGTATACTCCTATGTAATGCACCTTCAAATTTGTGGCTATACTGTAGGTACTGTATACAGCTTTAAACCAAAAGTCATGTATGTAATAAGGTGAGAGTCTGGAATTCTGGTGAATTTCTTTTGTGTTCCTGACGAGACTGAATTTTCCGTATGTAATAGAACATGAGTACAGTAGATGCAAACTCACCAGAAAGTCACCACAACTATTCTTGCTGCGACACAACAAACCCTCAGAATGTTTCTAATGTTAAACCTATTACTCGCTGGATGTAATAGGCAGCAAGTTGTACACCAGCCATAAAAGTACTTGCCAAATGAGATTGATGAAATCTGACATATAAGTCTTATTAGCTCACATAAGTGGCCTATTTAAACACATTCATTTATTCATGGTTTATTTTTATCGCTGTTTGAAATATATCAGTCAATCCCACCGATGATCCACAAGGAAATATACAATGAAACAAATATCAGCACTACACAGTTAGGGGCAGAGGCACAATGATGCAATTCGCAGACAGTGGTTCCCTCACCTTCCATCTTTATCCTCACTGTGGGATCTCCCGGAGAGGAGGGTTTAATAGTAGATAAGTGTGATTTATGCCTTAAATTATGTTCTTATATATTCTAATAGTCTTTGGTTTCAGTTTACACCTCTAATTCCCATCAGGTCCCTTTCATGAGAGAGGTCTGCAAAGGATTTTAAAAAGTTAATAAGGGTTACTGTACCTTAATGTTTGTGGTGATTTCAATATAGCTTTGTGGTTTAATAATTAAGGGGTCTACTAGGGAAGAAAAATTCACAGTATATATGTTAGTAGGCTATGCATGAAATTAGTGATGTGCATCGGAAATTTTTCGGGTTTTGTGTTAGGTTTTGGATTCGGTTCCGCGGCCGTGTTTTGGATTCGGATGCATTTTGCCAAAACCTCCCTGAATTTTTTTTGTCGGATTCGGGTGTGTTTTGGATTCGGGTGTTTTTTTACAAAAAACCCTCAAAAACAGCTTAAATCATAGAATTTGGGGGTCATTTTGATCCCATAGTATTATTAACCTCAATAACCATAATTTACACTCATTTTCAGTCTATTCTGAACACCTCACACCTCACAATATTATTTTTAGTCCTAAAATTTGCACCAAAGTCGCTGGATGGCTAAGCTAAGCGACACAAGTGGCCGACACAAACAACTGGCCCATCTAGGAGTGGCACTGCAGTGTCAGGCAGGATGGCACTTCAAAAAAATAGTCCCCAAACAGCACATGATGCAAAGAAAAAAAGAGGCGCACCAAGGTCGCTGTGTGACTAAGATAAGCGACACAAGTGGCCGACACAAACACCTGGCCCATCTAGGAGTGGCACTGCAGTGTCAGACAGGAGGGCACTTCAAAAAAATAGTCCCCAAACAGCACATGATGCAAAGAAAAAAAGAGGCGCACCAAGGTCGCTGTGTGACTAAGATAAGCGACACAAGTGGCCGACACAAACACCTGGCCCATCTAGGAGTGGCACTGCAGTTTTCTAGCGAGAGGATGAGTGCTTCCATCCTCATGTGAAGCTGAACCACTAGCCATGAACATAGGCCAGGACCTCAGCCGTTCCTTGCCACTCCGTGTCGTAAATGGCATATTGGCAAGTTTACGCTTCTCCTCAGACGCTTTTAATTTTGATTTTTGGGTAATTTTACTGAACTTTTGTTTTTTGGATTTTACATGCTCTCTACTATGACATTGGGTATCGGCCTTGGCAGACGACGTTGATAGCATTTCATCGTCTCGGCCATGACTAGTGGCAGCAGCTTCAGCACGAGGTGGAAGTGGATCTTGATCTTTCCCTATTTTACCCTCCACATTTTTGTTCTCCATTTTTTAATGTGTGGAATTATATGCCAGTATCAATAGCAATGGCCTACTACTATATATACTGCACACAACTGAAATGCACCACAGATATGGATGGATAGTATACTTAACGACACAGAGGTAGGTAGAGCAGTGGCCTTCCGTACCGTACTGCTATATATATATCAGGGACGTGCAGTCAGGGGAGGCAGGGGAGGCAGTGCCTCCCCTGTCATTAATGATTAAGATAATACAAAGAAGATGCATATGACACATATTCTGTGTCATATGTATCTTCTTAATATTATTCTTTACATTGCTCCTCTCTTTATGTGCTTGGAAGGCACCGATCGTGGTGCCTCCCGTTGTCACTGGGGAAAGTATGGGGAGCGGGGGGCGGGCACGGGCGGGGACTAGCCATGGGCTGTAAAAGCCCATTGAAAATATATGGGAAAGAGGCACCATTAGTGGTGCCGCTTTCCTACAGGGACGTGCTTTCAACCTATGAAAGCACGTCCCTGTCAGTGAGGCCACAGTGATTGGCCAGCGGATCCGTCACTGGATCCGCTGTCAATCACTGTGTGGGCGACGCTGGCGGAGTAGGTGCGGGCGGCTGGATGCGGCGATGGTCCGGGCGGCGGGATGCGGCGGTGGAGCAGGCGGCGGGTTGCGGCGGCGGAAAATTACCTTGATCCTGCAGAGTTTGGCAGCGGAGCGGTTCCAGTTTCAAAAATGGCGCCTCAGCGTCATTTTTGAAATTCAAGATGGCCGCCGCGAGCCAATCACGGCTCGCCGCGTCATCGCCCCGCCCCCGGCTGACTTATATAAGTCAGCGCGAGGCGGAGGAGAGTCAGTCCGACGGCGGAGGAGGAGCAGTGAAGAGCTCCTGAAGAAAGAAGACGGCCGGAAGTCCTGGCTGGGCGGCGGCTATGCAAAAGAGCTTAGCAGCCGCCGCCCACCAGGTGAAGACGCTGGAAGCCCTGGGGGGGTGGCGCCCCCCAGGTGAAGACGCCGGAAGCCCTGGAAAGGCGGCGGCCACGCAAAAGAGCTTAAAGGCCGCCACCCCCAGGTGAAGACCCAGATTAATAAAGCTTCTTTTCAAGACATGTGGAGTTTTATTTTAATATTTTCTTTACAGGTGGACTACAGGTGCCAGCGGGCCCTTTATGTCCGGGCATGCTGGCACTTGTGGTTCTCCAAGTGCCAGCATGCTGGGGCAGGCTTGCTGGGACCTGTAGGCTACCTGTAAAGAACAATATTACTATTCTTTGCAGGTGGACTACAGGTGCCAGCAGGCCCTTTATGTCCGGGCATGCTGGCACTTGTGGTTCTCCAAGTGCCAGCATGCTGGGGCAGGCTTGCTGGGACCTGTAGGCCACCTGTAAAGAACAATATTAACACACAATGAACCCCGCACCCACCGCCACCAGGGGTGCGGGGCATAGCACTGGGCTATCAGCCCAGTGCTGGTTATTGCTCGGGAGGGGGGACCCCATTTTTATTTTTTGGGGTTCCCACTTTCCGAGGAATTCCAACCCTGGGCTGACTGGCTGGGGGGCAGATTAATGTTATGGCAGGGGGACCCCACACTGAGTGTCTCCCCTGCTATGGCATTACTCCCCCTGGCTGGTTCTGCCTAGTGCTGGTTTTCCTGATGTGTTGGGGGACCACACTTTTTTTTTTTTTTTCGGGGGGGGGGGGCTTGTTAGCTGTCAGTGCCTCCCCAACCTGTGACCTCACCGCACGTCACTGATATATATACTGGTGGTCACTGTCAGCAAACTGCAAAACTAAAATGCACCACTGGTATAGAATCTAGATGGATAGTATACTTGACGAGACAGAGGTAGGTAGAGCAGTGGCCTTCCGTACCGTACTGCTATATATACTGGTGGTCACTGTCAGCAAACTGCAAAAGTAAAATGCACCACAGGTATAGAATCTAGATGGATAGTATACTTGACGACACAGAGGTAGGTAGAGCAGTGGCCTTCCGTACCGTACTGCTATATATATATATTGTTGGTCACTGTCAGCAAACTGCAAAACTAAAATGCACCACAGGTATAGAATCTAGATGGATAGTATATTTGATGACACAGAGGTAGGTAGAGCAGTGGCCTTCCGTACCGTACTGCTATATATACTGGTGGTCACTGTCAGCAAACTGCAAAACTAAAATGCACCACAGGTATAGAATCTAGATGGATAGTATACTTGACGACACAGAGGTAGGTAGAGCAGTGGCCTTCCATACCGTATTGCTATATATACTAGTGATGAGCGGGTTCGGTTCCTCGGAAACCGAACCCCCCCGAACTTCACCCATTTTACACGGGTCCGAGGCATACTCGTATTCTCCCATATGGCTCAGTTAACCCGAGCGCGCCCAAACGTCATCATCCCGCTGTCGGATTCTCGCGAGATTCGGGTTCTATATAAGCAGCCGCGCGTCGCCGCCATTTTCACTCGTGCATTGGAAATGTTAGGGAGAGGACGTGGCTGGCGTCCTCTCCGTTTATTCATTGTTGATGCAAATATTTGTGCTTGCTTATATCTTCTTAATTGTGGAGACTGGGGAGCAGCTGTATTATTAATATAGGAGGAGTACAGTGCAGAGTTTTGCTGATCAGTGACCAGCAGTTTTATCCGTTCTCTGCCTGAAAAAAACGCTCCTTATCTGTGCTCAGTTTGCTGCATATATCTGTGCTCACACTGCTTAATTGTGGGGACTGGGGAGCAGCTGTATTATATAGGAGGAGTACAGTGCAGAGTTTTGCTGACAGTGACCACCAGTATATGTTGTCTGCCTGAAAAACACTTCATATCTGTGCTCAGTGTGCTGCATATATCTGTGCTCACACTGCTTTATTGTGGGGACTGGGGACCACCAGTATAATATTATATAGGAGGAGTACAGTGCAGAGTTTTGCTGACCAGTGACCACCAGTATACGTTAACTTGTCTGCCTGAAAAACACTCCATATCTGTGCTGCATTGTAGTATATAGTAAGAGTACAGTGCATAATTTTGCTGACCACCAGTATATAATATATAGGAGTACGGTACAGAAGGCCACTGCTGTACCTACCTCTGTGTCGTCAAGTATACTATCCATCCATACCTGTGGTGCATTTCAGTTATGCACAGTTTGCTGACCACCAGTATATATATATATAGCATTACGGTACAGTAGGCCACTGCTGTACCTACCTCTGTGTCGTCAAGTATACTATTCATCCATACCTGTGGTGCATTTCAGTTTTGCACAGTTTGCTGACCACCAGTATATAATATATAGCATTACAGTACAGTAGGACACTGCTGTACCTACCTCTGTGTCGTCAAGTATACTATCCATCCATACCTGTAGTGCATTTCTGTTTTGCACAGTTTGCTGACCACCAGTATATAATATATAACATTACGGTACAGTAGGCCACTGCTGTACCTACCTCTGTGTCTTCAAGTATACTATCCATCCATACCTGTGGTGCATTTCAGTTTTGCACAGTTTGCTGAGCACCAGTATATAATATATAGCCTCGGACCCGTGTAAAATGGGTGAAGTTCGGGGGGGTTCGGTTTCCGAGGAACCGAACCCGCTCATCACTAGTATATATAGCAGTACGGTACGGAAGGCCACTGCTCTACCTACCTCTGTGTCGTCAAGTATACTATCCATCTAGATTCTATACCTGTGGTGCATTTTAGTTTTGCAGTTTGCTGACAGTGACCACCAGTATATATAGCAGTACGGTATGGAAGGCCACTGCTATACCTACCTCTGTGTCGTCAAGTATACTATCCATCTAGATTCTATACCTGTGGTGCATTTTAGTTTTGCAGTTTGCTGACAGTGACCAACAGTATATATATATATTAGTACGGTATGGAAGGCCACTGCTCTACCTACCTCTGTGTCGTCAAGTATACTATCCATCTAGATTCTATACCTGTGGTGCATTTTAGTTTTGCAGTTTGCTGACAGTGACCAACAGTATATATATATATTAGTACGGTATGGAAGGCCACTGCTCTACCTACCTCTGTGTCGTCAAGTATACTATCCATCTAGATTCTATACCTGTGGTGCATTTTAGTTTTGCAGTTTGCTGACAGTGACCACCAGTATATATATATATTAGTACAGTATGGAAGGCCACTGCTCTACCTACCTCTGTGTCGTCAAGTATACTATCCATCTAGATTCTATACCTGTGGTGCATTTTAGTTTTGCAGTTTGCTGACAGTGACCACCAGTATATATAGCAGTATGGTACGGAAGGCCACTGCTCTACCTACCTCTGTGTCGTCAAGTATACTATCCATCCATACCTGTGGTGCATTTCAGTTGTGTGCAGTATATATAGTAGTAGGCCATTGCTATTGATACTGGCATATAATTCCACACATTAAAAAATGGAGAACAAAAATGTGGAGGGTAAAATAGGGAAAGATCAAGATCCACTTCCACCTCGTGCTGAAGCTGCTGTCACTAGTCATGGCCGAGACGATGAAATGCCATCAATGTCGTCTGCCAAGGCCGATGCCCAATGTCATAGTAGAGAGCATGTAAAATCCAAAAAACAAAAGTTCAGTAAAATTACCCAAAAATCAAAATTAAAAGCGTCTGAGGAGAAGCGTAAACTTGCCAATATGCCATTTACGACACAGAGTGGCAAGGAACGGCTGAGGCCCTGGCCTATGTTCATGGCTAGTGGTTCAGCTTCACATGAGGATGGAAGCACTCATCCTCTCGCTAGAAAACTGCAGTGCCACTCCTAGATGGGCCAGGTGTTTGTGTCGGCCACTTGTGTCGCTTATCTTAGTCACACAGCGACCTTGGTGCGCCTCTTTTTTTCTTTGCATCATGTGCTGTTTGGGGACTATTTTTTTGAAGTGCCATCCTGCCTGATACTGCAGTGCCACTCCTAGATGGGCCAGGTGTTTGTGTCGGCCACTTGTGTCGCTTAGCTTAGTCACACAGCGACCTTGGTGCGCCTCTTTTTTTCTTTGCATCATGTGCTGTTTGGGGACTATTTTTTTGAAGTGCCATCCTGCCTGACACTGCAGTGCCACTCCTAGATGGGCCAAGTGTTTGTGTCGGCCACTTGTGTCGCTTAGCTTAGTCACACAGCGACCTTGGTGCGCATCTTTTTTTCTTTGCATCATGTGCTGTTTGGGTACTATTTTTTTTTAAGTGCCATCCTGCCTGACACTGCAGTGCCACTCCTAGATGGGCCAGGTGTTTGTGTCGGCCACTTGTGTTGCTTAGCTTAGTCACACAGCGACCTTGGTGCGCCTTTTTTTCTTTGCATCATGTGCTGTTTGGGGACTATTTTTTTGAAGTGCCATCCTGCCTGACACTGCAGTGCCACTCCTAGATGGGCCAGGTGTTTGTGTCGGCCACTTGTGTCGCTTAGCTTAGTCACACAGCGACCTTGGTGCGCCTCTTTTTTTCTTTGCATCATGTGCTGTTTGGGGACTATTTTTTTTAAGTGCCATCCTGCCTGACACTGCAGTGCCACTCCTAGATGGGCCAGGTGTTTGTGTCGGCCACTTGTGTCGCTTAGCTTAGTCCCACAGCGACCTTGGTGCGCCTCTTTTTTTCTTTGCATCATGTGCTGTTTGGGGACTATTTTTTGAAGTGCCATCCTGTCTGACACTGTAGTGCCACTCCTAGATGGGCCAGGTGTTTGTGTCGGCCACTTGGGTCGCTTAGCTTAGCTTAGCCATCCAGCGACCTCGGTGCAAATTTTAGGACTAAAAATAATATTATGACGTGTGAGGTGTTCAGAATAGACTGAAAATGAGTGTAAATTATGGTTATTGAGGTTAATAATACTATGGGATCAAAATGACCCCCCAAATTCTATGATTTAAGCTGTTTTTGAGAGTTTTTTGTAAAAAAACACCCGTATCCAAAACACACCCGAATCCGACAAAAAAAATTCAGGGAGGTTTTGCCAAAACTCGTCCGAATCCAAAACACGGACGCAGAACCGAATCCAAAACCAAAACACAAAACCCGAAAAATGTCCGGTGCACATCACTAATATGTACTGGTGGTCACTGTCAGCAAACTGCAAAACTAAAATGCACCACAGGTAAAGAATCTAGATGGATAGTATATTTGACGACACAGAGGTAGGTAGAGCTGTGGCCTTCCGTACCGTACTGCTATATATATATACTGGTGGTCACTGTCAGCAAACTGCAAAACTAAAATGCACCACAGGTATAGAATCTAGATAGATAGTATACTTGATGACACAGAGGTAGGTAGAGCAGTGCCCTTCCGTACCGTACTGCTATATATACTGTTGGTCACTGTCAGCAAACTGCAAAACTAAAATGCACCACAGGTATAGAATCTAGATGGATAGTATACTTGACGACACAGAGGTAGGTAGAGCAGTGGCCTCCCGTACCGTACTGCTATATATACTGCTGGTCACTGTCAGCAAACTGCAAAACTAAAATGCACCACAGGTATAGAATCTAGATGGATAGTATACTTGACGACACAGAGGTAGGTAGAGCAGTGGCCTTCCGTACCATACTGCTATATATACTGGTGGTCACTGTCAGCAAACTGCAAAACTAAAATGCACCACAGGTATAGAATCTAGATGGATAGTATACTTGATGACATAGAGGTAGGTAGAGCAGTGGCCTTCCGTACCGCACTGCTATATATACTGGTGCTCACTGTCAGCAAACTGCAAAACTAAAATGCACCACAGGTATAGAATCTAGATGGATAATATACTTGACGACACAGAGGAAGGTAGAGCAGTGGCCTTCCGTACCGTACTGCTATATATATATACTGGTGGTCACTGTCAGCAAACTGCAAAACTAAAATGCACCACAGGTATAGAATCTAGATGGATAATATACTTGACGACACAGAGGTAGGTAGAGCAGTGGCCTTCCATACCGTACTGCTATATATACTGTTGGTCACTGTCAGCAAACTGCAAAACTAAAATGCACCACAGGTATAGATAGATGGATAGTATACTTGACGACACAAAGGTAGGTAGAGCAGTGGCCTTCCGCACCGTACTGCTATATATATATATATATATATATATATATACTGGTGGTCACTGTCAGCAAACTGCAGAACTAAAATGCACCACAGGTATAGAATCTAGATGGATAGTATACTTGATGACACAGAGGTAGGTAGAGCAGTGGCCTTCCGTACCGTACTGCTATATATACTGGTGGTCACTGTCAGCAAACTGCAAAACTAAAATGCACCACTGGTAAAGAATCTAGATGGATAGTATACTTGATGACACAGAGGTTGGTAGAGCAGTGGCCTTCCGTACCATACTGCTATATATATATATATATATATATATACTGGTGGTCACTGTCAGCAAACTGCAAAACTAAAATGCACCACAGGTATAGAATCTAGATGGATAGTATACTTGATGACACAGAGGTAGGTAGAGCAGTGCCCTTCCGTACCGTTCTGCTATATATATACTGGTGGTCACTGTCAGCAAACTGCAAAACTAAAATGCACCACAGGTATAGAATCTAGATGGATAGTATACTTGACGACACAGAGGTAGGTAGAGCAGTGGCCTCCCGTACCGTACTGCTATATATACTGGTGGTCACTGTCAGCAAACTGCAAAACTAAAATGCACCACAGGTATAGAATCTAGATGGATAGTATACTTGACGACACAGAGGTAGGTAGAGCAGTGGCCTTCCTTACTGTACTGCTATATATACTGTTGGTCACTGTCAGCAAACTGCAAAACTAAAATGCACCACAGGTATAGAATCTAGATGGATAGTATACTTGACGACACAGAGGTAGGTAGAGCAGTGGCCTTCCGTACCGTACTGCTATATATATATACTGGTGGTCACTGTCAGCAAACTGCAAAACTAAAATGCACCACAGGTATAGAATCTAGATGGATAGTATACTTGATGACACAGAGGTAGGTAGAGCAGTGCCCTTCCGTACCGTACTGCTATATATATATACTGGTGGTCACTGTCAGCAAACTGCAAAACTAAAATGCACCACAGGTATAGAATCTAGATGGATAGTATACTTGACGACACAGAGGTAGGTAGAGCAGTGGCCTCCCGTACCGTACTTCTATATATACTGGTGGTCACTGTCAGCAAACTGCAAAACTAAAATGCACCACAGGTATAGTATCTAGATGGATAGTATACTTGACGACACAGAGGTAGGTAGAGCAGTGGCCTTCCGTACCGTACTGCTATATATACTGGTGGTCACTGTCAGCAAACTGCAAAACTAAAATGCACCACAGGTATAGAATCTAGATGGATAGTATACTTGACGACACAGAGGTAGGTAGAGCAGTGGCCTTCCGTACCGTACTGCTATATATACTGGTGGTCACTGTCAGCAAACTGCAAAACTAAAATGCACCACAGGTATAGAATCTAGATGGATAGTATACTTGATGACACAGAGGTAGGTAGAGCAGAGGCCTTCCGTACCGTACTGCTATATATACTGGTGGTCACTGTCAGCAAACTGCAAAACTAAAATGCACCACAGGTATAGAATCTAGATGGATAGTATATTTGACGACACAGAGGTAGGTAGAGCAGTGGCCTTCCGTACCGTACTGCTATATATACTGGTGGTCACTGTCAGCAAAACTCTGCACTGTACTCCTCCTATATAATACTGCTGGTCCCCAGTCCCCACAATAAAGCAGTGTGAGCACAGATTAATGCAGCACACTGAGCACAGATATGGAGCATTTTTCAGGCAGAGAACGGATAAAACTGGTGGTCACTGATCAGCAAAACTCTGCACTGTACTCCTCCTATATAATACAGCTGCTCCCCAGTCCCCACAATTAAGCAGTGTGAGCACAGATATATGCAGCACACTGAGCACAGATATAAAGCGTTTTTCAGGCAGAGAACGGATAAAACTGGTGGTCACTGATCAGCAAAACTCTGCACTGTACTCCTCCTATATAATACAGCTGCTCCCCAGTCCCCACAATTAAGCAATAAGCACAAATATTTGCATCAACATTAATAAACGGATAGGACGCCAGCCACGTCCTCTCCCTAACGTTTCCAATGCACGAGTGAAAATGGCGGCAACGTGTGGCACCTTATATAGAATCCTAATCTCGCAAAAATCCGACAGCGGGATGATGACGTTCGGGCGCACTCGGGTTGCCTCGGACCCGTGTAAAATGGGTTCGGGGGGGTTCGGTTTCCGAGGAACCGAACCCGCTCATCACTACATTAAATATTGTTAAATAACGCTGTTTAGGGGTGGAATTGTGTACAAATTTTAGAAACATTTCAGCTGCACTGCATTATGTAGCAAGTTCTATGTTGGGTGTACACAGCAGTGATATGGTTATACAGAAAAGTGGCTGATTGTCATTCAATATAAATGCTCTTCAAGCTCTCCAACTATGGGGCAAAACTAGGGTGTGGCGAGCAGGCTGTATGCCCTGGACGCCGTGGCAGGCTCAGCAGAGGGGGACTGCCGGCCAGGGCATCGTACCCGTGCCATGCAAGCCCTCCCTCCCGCCCGCCACCATTATCACACAGCCACCCACCACCATTATCCCACAGTTGCCGACCGCAGTTGTGCAGCCAAGCAAGGCCCGTGGTGCTCGGTGGCGTTAGTGCAGCAGCAGCTCCTAGCCCTAGCTAGGGCTGCTGCCAGGAGCATGACCGCAACGCCAGCGTCACTCTCCATGAGCTTCAGTCCTCACCGTCCCCTTTGGCTCCCAGACAAAGTTGAGGGGTGAGGTGGAGGGTGGGGGGGGAGACTAGACACACAGAAAGGCATAGAATAATGGGGACGACACAAAGAGGCAAAGAATGAAGGAAGAGGACACTGAGAGGCAAAAAATGAAGGGGAAGAAGGGACACAGAGAGACGAGGTATTCAATATGCTGTTTCGGACAATAAAAACGGACAGTCATCATGATTAATGACCGATGGTCATCAGGGGGAGGAGGACGCCGCATCAGGGCTAATTGAATAGCAGTCATTGACAGCAGGTAATTGGATACCCCCCATATAATGAAGGGAGAGACGCTGCGTGCTGATGGTGTGCTGAGAGACAACACGGGGAGGTGATTGTGTGCTGAGAGATGACGCAGGGGAAGGGATGGTGTGCTGAGAGACGACAGAGGGGGGAGGTGATGGTGTGCTGAGAGACGACGCATGGTGGAAGATGATGGTGTGCTGAGAGATGCAGGGGGGAAGGTGATGGTGTGCTGAGTGACAATGCAGTGGGAAGGTGATAGTGTGCTGATAGATGCAGAGGGAAGGTGATGGTGTGCTGAGAGATTCAGGGGGGAGGTGATGGTGTGCTGAGAGACGACGCATGGTGGAAGATGATGGTGTGCTGAGAGATGCAGGGGGGAAGGTGATGGTGTGCTGAGAGACCATGCAGTGGGAAGGTGATAGTGTGCTGAAAGATGACGCAGTGGGGAGGTGATGGTGGTCTGAGAGATGATGCATTGGGGAGGTAATGGTGTGCTGACAGACGATGCGGTGGGGAGATGGTGTGGCTGAGAGATACAAGAAGGAGATGATGGTGTGGCTGAGAGACACAGGGGGGAGATGGTATGGCTGAGAGATACAGGGGGAGATGGTGTGGCTGAGAGACACAGGTGGATGTGATAGTGTGCTGAGAGACAACGTGGTGGGTAGGTGATGGTGTGCTAAGAGATGCAGAAAGGAGATGATGTGTGGCTGAGAGATACAGGGGGGAGATGGTGTGCTGAGAGATGCAGGGGGAAATGGTGCGCCTGAAAGATGCAGGGGACGATGGTGTGGCTGAGAGATGCAGAGGGAGATAGTGTGCTGAGAGATGGAGGGGGTGATGGTGTGCTGAGAGATGCAGGAGGAGATGGTGTGATTGAAAGATGCAGAGGGGAGATGGTATGGCTGAGAGACGCAGGGGGAGATGGTGATCTGAAAGAGGCAGGGGGCAGGAAGTGACACGGGGGCACAAGTCTGGTTGAACCACTATTGTATGATGATGACCTTGTTAATATTTCTACACAAACAGGTATCTTCCAGGCGATGTGACCTACATGAATAGTGAATACTGACTGAAGACGACATCCTCCTAGGGAGGATGCATTTCTTCAGAGGTTCCACATTGTGAGAAACCATCACATAGGTAAGGTGCATATGCAATGGAAAGGAATGTTCCCACAGCGATGAGAGATGGGTGGCATGTCCCGTTGGCATGGTCCATTTTCAGTGGCCACGCGCCTTCCGGCATTCTTCGCCTTGCCCTGGGTGCCGAAGACCCTAGTTACACCTCTGCTATCGGGCATATTTATTAACATTATTTTTACCACACTTTCACCTAAATGTATTAAAGGGCTTTTGGAACAGTTTTCATGACTGTGGGGCAGGGTGATTGGTGCTCCAGTGCGGATTAACGGTCATCGGGAGCTCCTGTGTGCTGCTGTGACTTCTGGTGCAGTAAAATGATGCTGCAAAACAGTAGCTCACCGGGGGTCACAGCCAGGGCCGGCCTGAGGCCACATTTTTTGGTAAGCAAATAAATGCTTCAGCGTCCCCCCCCCCCCTCCCCCAAGTAATTTTGTGCATGCTAAAAAATTAAGGAGGCGCAGTCTCATGGGAAAAGCCCAGTTGTAGTGCCCCTTATATGTTATGCCCACTTTTCTAGTGCCCCTTACACACACATTAAAAAAGTATTACCTCATGTCCCCTGTGCAGCGCCTGCATGGAGACCTGCAGAGCAGGCTGTGGTGTAGGGATTGTATTAAGGGCAAGGCCCCCTCCATTAAGGGGATCTAGATGCTAACATCCCCTACCTATGGGGAACAGCCCCAACAGGGAAGCCTCCCTCCTTACTGCCCGTGTCCCCTACATGCAGAGTGTGTAGCGGGAGGGCTGGGGATAGCGGGCAGGGTATCACCTCTTTGCTGCAGCTCTTCTGCCACCTCCATCCCAGGTTCCACAGTCTCCCGTGCCACCCAGGCTACACTTTCTGCCCAGGGTCCGTCAGCTGGAGATCTGCATCCTGCCGGCAGTGGTAGGCATTGCAGAGATCCGCTGTGGCTGGCACAGGTGGGATAGGAAACTCCTCCAGCTCCGGACATGGCGACTCTCTGGTGCCTTAGTCACCTCCCGTCACAGTGCCTAATGGTCCTGCCACCAGTCCTGTCAACCTTATAGGGAATCCTGGGAAGGTCACTGCCAAATGGGGAAGGGTCTCTTCTGGTCCCTGCTGAATCCTCTGTGCCGGCTCCTTCGCTTTATTACCTCCGGCGCCGGGTACTCCGTGATCGGGCACCACTGATGCCAGCCCCTTCCATGCAGGGTGCTTCAGCTGGGACTGCGCTTGCTCTGCTCCTGAGCTCCTCCCAATCTCTGGCTCCAGGCCCTAAGGTGTGTTGCTGGAGCCTCCGCGCCGTACCCGGCACCGCACAGACCACAATACTGTGACAAATTTGAAAGTAAACTACTGTCCGGCAGCAAGAGCTTCTGGGAACAGTAGTTTCTTTGGCATTTATTCACAGTATTGTAGTGGCCCTGGGGTGCGCTGATGGACACGGCACGGCGGCACCTCACCACAGCCTGCTCGGTGAGTCTCCGGGCAGGCGTGCACAGGGAGGATATTGGGACCTGGTGGTACTTGATATACTGGCTGTTGGGATCCCGGCGCTCAGCATACCGGTGCCGGAATACTGACCGCCAGAATATACCGCCGTTATACTGACAACTAAATCTCCCTCTTGGGGTGTCCACGACACCCCTGGATGGAGAATAAATAGCGCGGCAAGCGCAGTGAGCCCGCAAGTGGCTCTTTTGCGCTTGCACTGCTGTGGCATTCCGGTGGTCGGGTTCCCGGCGCCGGGATCCCAAGCGCCAGCAATTCATACTACACCCATTGGGACCAGTGCTATGTTTCACACATTTTGCTGGCGCAGCTGAGTCATTGCGCCCTCCTCTATTCTGCGCCCTACTCAGCTGCATACCCAGCATATTTGTAAAACCAGCCCTGGTTACAGCAGTGCACGGGATCCAATGTTCATCAGCCAGCGGTAAGTATGTTTACTGGTGGAGGAGTCGTGGTGCTGGAGGAGGGGGATACTTGTGAGGGGGGGGGGGCTTACCCTGTGGAGATGTTAGTACAGTGGCACATGCACAGCAAGAACTCAGGGTATTTTTTTCTGAAAAATACCCCAATAATGCTACAGACGGCATTCCAAGCTTTGTCCCTGCATGCGATTATTGATACATCCATGCAATATATACAATAATTGCATTACGAGTTTGCCCAATTTTATCACATTCCATCCGCATCTGAGGATGCGAAGGGTGATAAATTGGCCACTTAGTCTGGTATAAGTATTCCATATAAAATAGTTATTGCTAAGAGTTTTATTCTACAGGGGATTTTAAAACTAACACTGTTGCTTTAAATTGTGCCAACAATAAGACACTTGCTTTGATTAGTCTAACAAGACATACATAGTGCATGGCTGTGTAAATGTCATCCTGTGCATTCATATGTTGTCGCAATGCCGACGCAGCAACCATCTTTTTTAGTGACGGATCTGCAAAGTAACGCAAGTGCAGCATGCACCCATAAGTGAACAGAGATGCCACCCAAAGCCATTGCAACGTGCTCAGCAATTGCATACTCCATTGCAACTGCAACACAGATGCAAGAAACATTGGGGGTAATTCCAAGTTGATCGCAGCAGGAATTTTGTTAGCAGTTGGGCAAAACCATGTGCACTGCAGGGGAGGCAGATATAACATGTGCAGAAAGAGAAAGATTTGGGTGGGTTATTTTGTTTCTGTGCAGGGTAAATACTGGCTGCTTTATTTTTACGCTGCAAATTAGATTGCAGATTGAACACACCACACCCAAATCTAACTCTCTCTGCACATGTTTTATATTTTCACGGAGTTCTGCGCATACGCAGTAGAGAAATCTCAGGGAAAATGGCCGCTGCCCTATTTTCCCGTAGATCTGCGCATGCGCAGTAGAGTCTGAGCGCTCTAGTGCTCAGACTCTCAACGCTGCCGGCAGAGAGGAGGGGGCCCGAATGGAGGAGGCTGCACCCGGGCCTCCTCCTCTCTTAAAGCGCCCCTGCAAGAGAGCATAAGTGACAGCCATATAATAAAGAGGAGTGTGATCCCTATATAATCCGGGACCATCAGTGACCTACATATAATACAGGAGACAATCAGTAAAGTAACCACCTTATAATACAGAGGGCATCAGTGACTGCCAAATAATAAAGAGGAGGATGATCAACATATAATACAGAGGCCAGCAGTGACCACCATATAATACAGTGAGCATAAATAACTGCCATATAATACAGAGAGCATCAGTGACCACGATATAATGTACAGAGGCTCAGTGACTGCCATATAATACAGAGAGCAACTAATCTTGGTATAATACAGAGAGCATCACCGACCACGATATACTGTACAGTCTCAGTGACTGCCATATAATACAGAAGTGTGACCACCAGACAACACAAAGTTCACCAATATCAATCACTACTTGAAAGCATTAACCACATATAACAACTGATATAATAAACCCTTTTACAATAATTATCTTCATAATCCCCATTATTAATCAGTCCCAGCATCATTAGATAATTAAATGTATTTACTTTAAACCCCTAATTACATTACTCAATCTCATAATTAAAAAAAAACTTCATCCTAATTAACCCCATTCCTTTTAGGGTCTTACTATTATCTACCATCAACAATATCCAACTTTTCTCTGCCTCCTCATCAGCATACTTTAAGCTGGGCATTCACGCTACAATTGTCTGGTTCATCCGATATTGGCGGATGGACCTAATAATTGTAAAGGGCATGTGGGTAATTGATCGGAACATATAGCTCAGTCAGGCATGCAGATTGTCCAGCATGTATTGTCCGTCCGATGCAATATTTTCTCAGGTAAAAGTCAGCCACATCGGTCAGTGTACTTGGGAAGGAATAGGGAAATGTCTTCTCCACAGGGTTGCGGAGTGCAGATATCGGGTGCAATATACTGTGAGTGTATTATAACTAGAGAGTGCTGCGCTCAGTCTTGTGTGGTATAATAGGGCAAGTGTTCAACCAGTAAATTGACAAAGCTTGCTAGTAATATGGGAAATGGTGTAACTTAGTAAGCCTGTATCTAAAGTTATAATGCTACAGAATACAAATGGATACTTGTTACTTGCTGAAGAAAGCTTTTACTATCAATGTTAAGGGGGGTACACACATAGCGATGTGTGCTTAAATTCTAAGCAATCTGATTACATTTCTTAGAAATGAAGCACACATCACTCCGTGTGTATACCCCATAGCGACAGTGATGCGCGGCTCCCCTTGACACTAGGCCACACCTCCTAATTTTGGGCACACGTCTGCAGCATGTCAACTCTGGGACACAGAAAAGTTGGAATGTATGGAATGGTGAACTTCCATGGAATAACTGGAGAAGCAGAGGCAGAAAAAGAAGAAAAACAATGGAAGAAGACTGCTAAGAAACCTTCAAGGAATAAACCAGGACTAATGACTGTGTTTTAACCTACATATGAAATGAATGATCATTATTACCTGTTTGGTGTGATTAGGTAATTACATACCTGAATATAATCCTACCAAATCTCTGACTTTGTGCAAGTGTACCTAGAAGAATTGATACTGTTTTGAAGACAAAGGGTGGTCACACTCAATATTGACTCGAGTTATATCTCTATTCTGTTCATTCACTTTGCATTTTATTTGATAAAAAGAAACTATTAACACTTTTATTTTTTAAAGGACTCTTACTTTGCAGCATTTTTTACACATCTGTCTAAATCTTTTGCACAGTATTGTGTATATATATACATATATATATATATATATATATATATACATACATACACACACACACACACACACACACACACACACACACACACACACACTGACTGAAAGCTTCATAGCTGTATGAAAATAAAACTACACATGCAGATGTGAGGGACTTGTTCAAGGTCATAAGCAAGCAGTTTTTTTCTTTTTGCTCAATGAATTGGACTAAAACAACCCATTCTTCAACTCCCAACTCGCACTCTGATTTACTACAGTAGCAAACTGTAAATTCTGGTAATATTTAGCCCTATGTATCCTATAGGTGAGACCATGTAATGACAAATGGCTTTGGTTTCCACGCACTGTTTTTGTTCCACTCCGCCACAAAGGTATGAATGAGACAGAATTATCTTCCCTTCACAGAAATCCATGACGCCAGTCACAACAGGATGGTGCGGTATGCACTAATGCACGCTTCAGCCGCAGCCTCTCCCATCTGCCCTGACCAAGCTGTATATAACAAGCAGCACCTCCAGCATAAGATGAGCAGCCTCCTCACTGACATGCTCCCATTTGTATAGCAATTAATGAACTGCAAGAGGAGTGAAACAGCAGCCAGCAAGCCCATGATGCTACATGAAGCTGAGGTGATTCCTCATTGTAATGCAGAGTGCATGAAGGAGTCACAGGGGGATGTACAGTATGATACTGAGTTTTGGTGCTAGGGGCTGTCCTTTATTTATTGTGAATGGTATATTATGCATTATGCTTTGTGGGTCCCTTCTATCCTCGTTTCACCTCTCCCCACCAGCACCACCGCCTCACTGCAACCCCTCCTCCGTGGTTTTTCTTTTGCATCCCTGCACTGGTAGTGGTGGCAAAGACAGGCAGAGAGAGGGATGAGGTCATCCCTTTCCCCATCATCCGCCAGTGGAGGAGGAGGAGGGGGAGTGGGAGGGCGGGGAGGAGGGCTGTGGTCCAGGCAGCAGTGTGGCTGCAGGGTGAGGTCACGCAGACAGGCGGCGCTGCTCTACACGCCCTGCCCACGGTCTATTCTCAGCCAGGTACCAAAGGCAGCAGCATCCAGAGAAGGGGAGTGAGGCTGGGGGAGGATGCAGAGGAGAAGGGAGGCTGGCACATAAAGCAAGGAGGGAGGCCGGGGGAGGATGCAGGAGAGAGGGGAGGCTGGCACATAGAGCGGGGAGGGAGGATGCAGAAGAGAAAGGAGGCTGGCACATAGAGCGGGGAGGGAGGATGCAGGAGAGAGGGGAGGCTGGCACATAGAGCAGGGAGGGAGGGAGGCCGCCTCTCTCACCCCTCTGCTGCCCAGCGAGCACATTTTCCCCCTTTTTTCCCCTTTTTTTTATTTTTTCTTTGAGTAGATCATCATGGCCGCTAAGTCGGACGGGACGCTGAGGATGAAGAAGGGCGATGTTGCCTTCACACCGCTGCAGAACTCTGATCACTCGGGCTCTGTGCAGGGCTTGGCTTCGGGCTCGCAGCCGGGCTCCGGTGCCGGGGACGGCGGCTGCTCGGACGGAGGCTCCCGATGCTGCTGCAGTGGCGGCAGGGCAGTGACTGGCGGAGGAGGGGGTGTGGGGTCGCCCTCTCTCTGCCTGCGCCCGGGCAGGGAGCAGCAGCGATACCTGGTGTGGGACTGCCTGTGGATCCTGGCCGCTGTCACCGTCTACTTGGCCGACGTGGGCAGCGACATCTGGCTCTCCGCGGACTACTACCTGCGGGGTCAGCGCTGGTGGTTCGGGCTGACGCTGTTCTTCGTGCTGCTGGGCTCGCTCTCCGTGCAGCTCTTCAGCTTCAGGTGGTTCGTGCACGATTTCAGCACCGAGAACAGCTCCCAGTGCTCCCCGCTGGACGGAAAGGCGGCCGTGGAGGGGGACGCCCGACCCTCTACCCCGCAGAGACAGGCTTCCACCGCCAGCAGCAAGCCCGGCAACCCCAGCGGCAACACAGCCCGGGCCGGCCAGCAGAGGTCTGCCTCCTGCTCCTTCTGCATCTGGCTCCTGCAGTCACTCATCCACATCCTGCAGCTGGGGCAGATCTGGAGGTAACTGCTGTAGCAATAATGGTGATGCCTAGGTCATGTGTGCGGAATATATCATATACTATGCAGTGTGTGGGTATAATCCTTCATATACTATGCCTGCAGTGTGTGGGTATAACCCATGTGCTGAGCCATCATATACAGTGTGTGTGTGTGTGTGTGTGTGTGTGTGTGTGTGTGTGTGTGTGTGTAATTAATCAATGTACTGAACTATCATATGCAGTACACTCTGTATGTATAACCCATGTGCTCAGCCATTATATTCAATACAGTGTGTGTGTGTGTGTGTGTGTGTGTGTGTGTGTGTGTGTATCCGTGTGTCCTGTCACATTCTGTAGGTGTTCCAGCACCAGGTTCTTGAAAACACTAAGCAGTGCTTGTTCTGAAAATGCACAATGAATGCAGTGTCTTCTAATGTCACCATACCAAGACTTACACTGCTCATGGCATATGTGTCTTTCTTTATTTCCTTGGTACAGTATAAGATAACTGCTGATCATTGCCATCTCATTAGCTATCTAGTTACCTGGGTGAGAGATGTAAAAATGTAATTTTCATGGTTGATGAAGTGGTGAGAAAGTCCACCTGCTATTATTCTTATTACTATTATTATTACTGGTATTATTATTGTCACCACCATCATCATCATCTCCGCAATGTGTGTTTTGCCCATCTACACTTGCATAGTTTGCAGCAACTGGAAATGCAGATATTTCAATTAATGCATTCACATTAGGTTTACCTTGAAACTAGTTGTTGGTGCCCAAGTGGCACATACAGTAGATCCTATGGAAAGCGTGGCAGACCTGTAAGGGTAGGGGACTGCAAGTGATGTCATGGTTTATGAGAATAGTAGGACAGCGCTCCTTGCAGACACGTGACAGTGATCCCAAACGCTGGTGCCTTTCAAACCATACTTTCCAAAAATGTTCCAGCATATTGTGCTGCACGCTGCATTTTGTGGTAAATGAAATGATTTTACATTTGCTTTGTTGACATCAAAGCACTAGCAATATCCATGGTGATTTGTCTGTTGATAGCATTAATAGCATTACACTGTATATGCTATGCTGAATTGTAGTTTTATTTGGAAATTGTTTTTGAAATGGCATGATGATGACTTACTATACTGTACGTTTTATGACATATCATTTACGTTTAGGCTTTTTCTTTATGTTAATGGCTGTTATCACAACATGCCTACATTGAGACCATAGAAATCATCTGCCATGGTATTACTCTTTCTAAGGATGCAGCTTTCGAGGGCCACGAGGCTTCAGCTGCCATCAGCTTTAATAATGTAAAAAGAATAAGATCCCTGCTGTGTCTGCTTAGCGTCAAATTATCTCTGAATACACTGAGTGACTAAAGCCACCAAGCTCACAGTTTAAAGTCTGCCATAAATGTTTCTGTGTCATGTAGAACCAGCAGAGATCAGTCCACTTTGCCCAGTGTTTTTCCTTACACATGGGCAAATCATGCACAGGGTTCTTGAATCAGGCAGGTGACACCTATTGTCTCAATTACATATTTGCCCTGTAGTGCCCTGTGCTGATGAATCTAGGTGTCTGCAACCTATGCAGATTATGTAATGTTACACATACATTAATAACCATTACATTAATATTCCCATATCTACAGCAGGTTAGTGAATTAAAGAAAATCAACACAAAGTGTGTGAGCTTTTTACCAGTGTAAGTAGATATTGTGACTGACTGTAGTAATCCCCACTAGATGTACATTTATTTGTGTAGTTACATGCTTACAGGATGCATCTACAGTGATGGTTTAAGTTGCATCCTATAGACTAGTGTCTGAGCTGTGAGAAGCAATGAGGCTTTTGCTGCTGTGTTGTAAAAATAGGATATGATCCAATAATCATCTTCTTTGCTTACCCATACAGTCCTGTATACAAGCACTTACAAAACCATTCTGTGACAGCTGTCACTCTGTACTGTGAAATGACACCAGTTGAAATGTTCATATATGAATCCCCTGACAATACATTCTAATGTTCCGCTCTGTAGCTGAATTCATTAGGAAGTCTATTTTTAGCTCTCACTCACACATGTTTACAGGTTATTTATAAAGTATCAGAAAATGGTTCCAAATTCCCATTAGTCATCTTGTGTTAATTTTGTCTTTGTTTTAATATACAGGTCAACAATTGCTATAGGATATGGCCAGTATTTTAATTGTGCCCCTGAATGTATATTTAAAGTCCTTTTGTTGTGGCTTCAAACATTTTGTGAAATGTCATATTAAATATTTATAACAGGCATATGACACTGTAGGTAAATGACAGTAATCAAACAGAAAGATTGATGGGATTTGCTTAAACTATGTTATGGGAAGCATATGACAATTTAATGGTGTGAGTTCATTAATATAAGATTAATTTATATATGTGTGTGTGTACGGTGTGTACGGTGTTGCATTTTTAGTGGTGATTAACTATATTCAATGATAATTAGTTATTAGAGAACATATTGATATTGTTTAATTATAGTTTATAAGGTATACTGTATATGTATAAAGTCTTGTACATAATTACTATAGGAACAGTTTTGATATCTCCTCAGTGTTAATTAGAAAAATATAGCATTAAAAGGGATACTGTAGCTCATTATTCCATATTTAATTGGCAATAAATGATTTCCTTTGGTATATAGGTTATAACGTATCTAGGGTTCAAAAGACATTCCATGACAATATAACGGACAAATGGATAATAGAACTTTGTAGTTGTGTCTCATACCCTTAATATAATATTCCGATATGTCTAGTTTATAACATCCATTATCACTAAAATAAACATGGTACAGGATACAGTATACATTTCAGTACCTATGTTTTGTTTTACTTATATTGTTGTATGGATAAAGTTACTTTAAAAAAAAAAAAAAGGAATTTATGTGAAAAAGAAGAGTGGAAAATGTTATTTATGAATTCACTATTTTAGGTTGGCCTTACCAGAGCAAAATGCAGCTACAGTATCTCGTGCTTACCCCCCATGTACTATAAGCCACCCACTGCCTGTAATTGTACTGCATCATTACATGGACCATGCTCAGTTACTCTTATAATGCCATTCTCCTCTCTTTACAGCTCTGGCAGAAAGTTTGTATATTCTTAACTATAATCTGTATTCTTTCAAAGTTTTGAGCCAAATTCAAATTTGAACTTGTTCTAATCCATTATAAAATAAACCAGACACAAACATCACAGTTTTACTGGTGTATTAATCATACTGATGCAGCCCTCACCTATATTGCTAAAACATGCATTTGAACCTTCCAATTTGTTAATTGATGGCCTCTAGCAACAATAATTTCCACAAAATCTTTGCTGTTTTAGAATCAGTTTTTCACATCTGCTTTGGTGTAATTCTCTTGGCATTCCCCCTTCCTTACCCTCAAGGTTTCTGTATTGAGGACTCATTAGTGTTGGCATTACACAACACAAGAAGTGTATTTGCATGCACATTACACTGGGCTCTTTGGGAGTATTATAGGTCTCAGTCTTGGAGTGCATTTTGTTGGATGACCACTGCTGAGACATTTAACAATTGCATTGAATATTCTACATTTGTACAAGTTGAGCAAACTATTTAGGATAAGTGTTTTGTAGCAAAGGAATTGGTATAATGTCGCAGATTAAGCATAAACATGATTGTGTACTTTTTCCTCCACTGTGTTAATTTTTTCACCCATTTTGCTTCTAAATTCGCTTATTGTGTTCTAGGAATTTAGGATTAATGTTTGAACACTGCTAAATTGCTAAGTCCTTGGCATGCTAAATAGGGCAGTTTGGTGCAATATGAGAATAGGTATATGTAGACACATCTATACAATAGGAAAAGTTAACACATCACACACATATATATATATATATATATATATATATATATATTATATTTACATAATAATTGTGTAAGCCTGTCCCATCTCAAAGTGCACTCACAGTGGGAGCCTGGGTTATGCCACAATGGCTCACGCTGCAAGGGAGAGGAGGACCGACTGTTAGGGTAAGTACTGGAGTAAGTGAGGAGGGGAGTCAGGATGGAGCTGTGGTTGTGGGGTGAGTGTGTGTGGAATGGCAGAGAGAGGGCGGGGCCAGCCAAAGCGGGGTTCGTGCAGAGCGAGGGAGAGGTGGGACAGAGACTTAAGTGTCTGGGTTCATTATACTAGTATATACTGTATACTGTATATCAAACATGATAATATGCGATAATGGTGATAAGCAAAATTATATCTCAATGATTTTTTCATTGTGTATTTTTGGTAGAGACTACTGACTTATCTAATCCTGGAGTAAACACTCAGAGATAGTTCATGTAACAGTGTGGGAGTTATAAACCAAAGTTTTGTTCATTTACAAGTTACTGATATAAGAAGATGAAATAAGAACACTGCCAAGAGGTCATTGTGACCATCCATTAGTTGGAAGTTAGAGAAAAGAAGCCATATGCTATAAATGATGTCTATTGATTCCTGAATAACTGCTGTTATGTGTTACCTGTGTTCACTGCAGGTCAGCAAAAGTTTGGATAAAAGCTATAGGAATTTCTAAAACTTTATTTTATATATAACTTCTATTACATATTTTTAAATTATGAATCTTGGGTATATCACTTACACAGGAAGAGCAATCTGATTTCAAAGTCTACTAGTTTATGGTAGTGAATAGACATTTTTTTTTTTGTTATCGATTACAGCTTTAAGTGTAAGGAAAAAAATGTGTCTGATTTTGACATCCAAAATTATAATTGTTTTGTATATTGAGACAATTTCTTGTGAGGTAAAAATATTAATAATTTGATTTTATAAGGCATTATTATTCTTGTTTGTTTAAAGTTAGTTATTTTCTTCAGTATTCATGTATAAGGGGGAAGCATTCATCATTTAAGACAATTAAAAAAAAAGTTTATCATTGCAAACTTAAGTTTTACATTTTATTTATACAAAATGAAATATTAAGCGAAAAAAAGTGAAAATTTTCATATGAAGCTTTGAGGAGATCTTCAATATCACTTTCCGTTATTAAATTATAAAGTGTGCTGGAGTATATCCTTGAATTGACCCAAAAAATATTACTGTCATGTGCCAAAAAGCTGGAATACCAGAATATCACTATGCCTACACATCTGAATAGAGCATTGCGTTTCGCCTTGCAAGTCAGTTTATAATTCTGCAGAGCAATGCAATTTTGTAATGTATAAGTACCTTGTCTTATGGGGAAGTACACAGATTTGTTGGTCAAGTTGGTGGCTTTCCAGCAGAAGGAATTTGACAGTTTAGGAGTGTTCTGTTCTAAGTATGGGTTAGGAACAGGAGTGCACCTACTTTTAAACCAGCATGTAACATGAGTTTGCATTTGCTGAACAAGATTGTTTCAATGAAATAGAGACAGCAAGAGCACATTTACAGAAGAGTTATTTCTGAGAGGACAGACCTTCTCATACTTGACTTTAACGTTAAGTTACTCTCTCTCTTTGTGCATTTTCAAATTTATCTGTCACAAACCTCCTCATTTGTTTAGTTATCAGAAACAGCATTGATGGGAACTTTCCCCATTGCAACCTCCTTTCCAATGGAACTCAATGGTTGTTCCAGGACTACATCTCAGTTACAGATAACTGAACAAGTGACTATTGGCTGTACAGAATACTACTTTAAAATACAGACTGACCTCAAGGTACCAATACGAGGCTCCATGACTGGAGGGACAGATGATGCACCAGTAAAACACAGAGATTAACTGTGTGCAGAATGCAGCAGGACCACGACATGAACACACTAAGGAGCTTATTTGGTAAAGAATATTTGCAGACTATCTCCCGAAAACACCTGTTTTGGGATGTACATGCAAATATTCTGAGTATTCTGAATGTAACTAGGAGGGACTGCAGCAGATATCACTGATATCTGCCGCTGGCCCTCCATTTGCAACCCCAAAAGCAGCCCCCATACCAAGCTTTGGTATGCAAATTGCAATTTGTGGGCGCAAATGCAGCGGCGAGCCAAAGCAGTAAGTAAAGTGATTGCATATGCAATCACTTTGCTTCTTACTGGTCGCTTGGATGGGATCCTATCGCAACATCTATCCCGCTGACTGAAACTTGATACATTTAGGCAAATAATTATTTTTGGCCACAAATTGCGATGATATGGAATCTTTATGTACATGTACAAACTGCAAATATTAATAAATATGAACGTGAGTCTTTGAATATGCAGAATGGAGTGCGTCAGTCAGGCCAGTAAATCCTCTCAATTGTGTAAAGTTAGTGAGTAACTTAGATGGTTATAGAGTAAATGTGCCAGGTAACAGCAGTCTGTCATAGAAATGAGGACGGGCAGAAATGGGTGAATGTTTAAAACCACTGTAAAGCAAAGTAAGAGACATGGGCATAAATTAGTTTAGAAAGCAATAAACAGAATCCAAGTGACAGGCAAAGGGTTGATCCAAACAACCATAAGGATCAGTTGGGTCACGGCAGGCAAGTCAAGATATCAAATGGTAAATTTGGTGTTGTAACAGGAGTCAGTGACCAGACCAGACAGGAAACAGAAAAGCACAGAGTCATCAGCACGGAAACGCTATCGGTACAACTTTTACAGACAAATTCTGTGTATAACAGGGGCCTATTTATGAAAGCTGGCACCAATAAGAGTCAGGTATAAGGACCAGACCTCAGGTTACATAACATGTGATAGCGATATCCCGCATACCAGCACCAAAATAATCTCATACATAGCAGCTTCCTGCTGTTACCATCGGTATTTGTAATATATAAAGCTAGGCACAGATTGATTTTCTATTGGCATCTCCAAATACTAGGCAGTAGACGTGCACCTTGATACGTGCTGAGCGGACATTCTTAAAGAGCCAGGCAGGGCCGTTTCTTGGGGCAGGCGAGCAGTGCAACCGCACTGGGCGCCCGCCGCGGCACTAACTGTGGCTCCCTGCTTCCCCCTCCTATTTCTCCCCGAGTAACCCGCTCGGGGGGCGGAGTTTCACGGAATGATGCGGTTGCGTCGTTACGTCACGACGCAACCCCGTCACTCCGCGAAACTCCCCCCCCCCGAATGGAGTACAGAGGGGGATCCAAGTTAGGAAGAGGGAAAGGCCGGCGCGAGGAGCGACTGGTGAGGCGGGCCGAAGAGCGGTTATCGCCTCTGTAAGTATTCTCTCTCTCTCTCTCTCTCTCTCAATGTGTAAAATGGGGACACCTGCCGTAATGTGTGAAATGGGGACTCTTGCCTGCCGTAGTGTGGGGATTTAATGTATTAAGGGCATTGCGGTGTGTGGCATAATATGGTGCAGGGGGCATTACTGTGTGGGGCTTAATATGGTAGAATTTTTTTTTCCTGTGGCGGTCGTGATCTGTTGGAGCAGGGTCAAAAACTGGATTGTGAGGTAGTCTTTTTAGACGAGGCCATTCCCATTTAAATGAGGCCACACCCATTTAAATGAGTCCACGCCCCCTTGTCGGGTGCGCGCAAGTTTTTTTTTTATCTAGGTGTGTGGGGGGGGGGGGGGGGCACATTTTTTATGTCATGGGGGGCGCATTTTTAAATCTCGCACTGGGAGCCAAATTGGCTAGAAACAGCCCTGGAGCCAAAGAATGTCTGCTCTTTCTGGAATTGCGACATATATAAATATGTTCAGCTATTTTATTTTACAGGAAAAAGAACTTGTGTCTCTTGTTGTATATCTTTATTACTTTGACTACACTTGGCACCAAAGGTTGTTACAACATTGTAAAATAAGGGCTTGATTCATGTTTGTAAGTAAAGCAAAAACAGCATGTAACTTTGTGTCTGGAATAACTATGTTGCAAGGCAAGGGGAGCAAAGCAGCGAATACAGAACATATATATTGTTTCTGTGCAGGGTAAATACTGGCTGCTATTGCATGTAGCCCACAAATTTTAGACAGCTTTATTTTTACACTGCAATTTAGTTTTTCGTATAAACCCACCCTTCCAAATCTAACTTTCTCTGCACGTGTTACATCTGCTCCACCTGCAGTGCAGCATGGTTTTGCCCAGTTGCTTGCTTTTTTACTTTACTTACAAACATGAACCAGGACCTAAAAGCGATCCACTAGATATTATGCTCTTCCAGCAAATGAACTGAATCTGCAAGATAGTGAATATATAATTCCCATAATACGTTTATATTGTCTGCTTCTGTATATTGAACTGATAATCTATATTATTATATACATGTTTTACAGTGATGCCTATAATGCATTTCAGGAAATTGTCTGTTAAAATTCCCTTATATTACATTATCTATAATATTTCAATAAAGAAATATAGCTATTTTTTAATTAGAGCTGAGCATTAGTTTTAGAATCATTCAGCAAAATATTTATCTTATTCTACATTTGCGGAATATTTACTATTGCACAGAGATAATGCAGATTTTTATTGATGCTCATCAAAATTATAGAAAATAACTAATTGCTGCAGTTTATTTAGAAAATATCACTAGAGTGACTGATACATAAGTGCTCAGTAATACAGGCTTCGTCGGCAAGTCTCGATCACATGACTAGGCTTTGCCGACACACATGCACAGTGGAACTGAATGGCCAGACTCGAGCTTTTAGTCCCAATTGTTAACAAAAAAATAATATTACAAAATACTAAATATTTCATAAAAAATCTGAGCTGCAAAAATGCCTTTTTTAAATTATATTTCATGATTTATTCCCTGATATTGAGATCATGAGATGGTGATAGCGAGAGGAGGATTGTGGTGATCCTTGCTCAATAGGCTCATTCATTCTTTTAATGTAGAAGGCTACCGCCGCAAGTCTTGTCTAATCTTCCACTGCAAATAACATAGTGATGGCATTTAATAGACAGGGTGTAGGGCTTTTCAGTACTTAAAAAATAAAATCATTGGTCACAAAGTGCAGCATGTTAAACCAGTGGCCTTAAGTGTTCCATGTGGTATTGTCCCTATCATGTTTATCTATACTGTCTGTTTTTTCATAGTGTGGGACCGATATTTATAAAACTGCCATAAACAAAATATAATTAAATTGGAATTATACATTCTAGCCATAACTGTTTGATGTTCAACAGTCTTCACTTAAAAATCCACAAAATCCACTATTTCCACCTTCATTATTAACATTATATTACCAGCTACAGATACTAGTTGTAGGCCCATTCATAGCTCACTGCAGCGCAAAGTAGTTATATAATAGTACTTAGTCTGCTGTTTACCGTTTTATGCACAATGCGAATGATGGTGAATTAAAGACTTGTAAGCCATTGTTCTGTGGCAAACAAAATTATCTATTGATCCATATGCTGGAGACTCAATGCTTGCGATTGCAATGTATTGTACACATTTCCTTGAAATTACTTTTACAGGATAGGCTTTAATCTCAAGAGTAGAGGTCAAGCTTCTGGGAAGCAAAGTATTGAAGTTCAAGCAGGTCGCTTACACGTGATCTTTACTCGTTGAAAAAGGCAACCGTCCATGCTAACTAAAGTCACTGAGAAGACACAATGCAACTATTGTCCTGCAAGACTTAAGCCCTGTACACACTGGGCGACAACACAGGACGATATGAACGATAACAATCTTTTTTTGCAAGATCTATTCATATCGTCCAGTGTGTATGGATGAACCATGAACCATGCGTGCACCCGCAGGTCATTTTCCATCATCCATGATCTACCGAACATGCAGCTCAATGTTACCTATATCTTTGAGGTGCATGTTCGAGGAGTGCAGGGGATGATGTCACTGAATGATAGCGTATATCGATATCGTTCAGTGTGTATGCAATGGTGATCTCCCCTAATTAGCAATCAGCGATATAGCGCTGATTGCTAACTAGGGGAGGTCGCCCAGTGTGTACCCGGCTTTAGTGCAGCCTCTACAATCATAATATTCGGCATGCAAACGTGGCCCTTGTACAGCTCCTACTTTCCCAAGTGACCCCATTTTGTAAAATTGTTTTAGTTCATTCTTTTCAACAGTGCTCAGACCACAAACTCTGTGCCCTGCTACAGCTCTGATTGCTACATCTCTAGCCAGTCAGGGTCCCCACTGTTCATGCTTGAGCCAGCATTGCTGCATCACACAGGAGGAGTGCACCTGGAAGCCCATTCTCTATCCTCACAGCATAAGCAATAAGCATGGTTCTAATAATGCCGCAGATGCAGGTTGGTTGGTTTTGCCTTATAAATCATAGACACTTTAAAAACATGGGCATATTCGCACAGAGTCCCGCACCTCTGGCAGCTCGCATACTGATACATTTAGCCCCTGGTGTTAGGATTATCATTGAAAATAAATCCTTGCACTATGGCCCTCATTCCGAGTTGTTCGCTCGCTAGCTGCTTTTAGCAGCATTGCAAACGCTAGGCCGCCATCCTCTGGGAGTGTATCTTAGCTTAGCAGAATAGCGAACGAAAGATTAGCAGAACTGCTACTAAATAATTCCTTGCAGTTTCTGAGTTCCTAGACTGCGATCACCTCAGTCTGTTTAGTTCCTGCTTTGACGTCACAAACACGCCCTGCGTTCGGCCAGCCACTCCCCCGTTTCTCCAGCCACTCCTGCGTTTTTACCTGGCACGCCTGCGTTTTTTAGCACACTCCCTGAAAACGGACAGTTTCCGCCCAGAAACACCCACTTCCTGTCAATCACACTACGATCACTCGAGCGATGAAAAAACGTCGCTCGAGGTTGTGTAAATCTACAAAGTTTTGTGTGAAATTACTTAGCGCATGTGCGCTGCGTACCATGCGCATGCGCATTTTTGCCGTTTTTTTCACTTAATCGATGCACTGCGAAAATCGGCAGCGAGCGAACAACTCGGAATGACCACCAATATTCACATTTTTCATGCAAAAGAGTAATATAGTGTATCCAATATTTACAACAACACATAAAAAAAAAAAAAAAAAATATATATATATATATATCAAAATATATCACAGAGCACCCGGGTAAAAGCTAAGGGCTCTATTTACTAAGCCTTGTAATTTTTCAAACACCAGCCTGTGACATGGCAGTTAGGAGCCGATTGGCTGGTACTTTATCTCTAGCGACTTTATCTCCATCCAAGGCTTAGTAAATAGACCCCTAAGTCTTTTATCACCACATGTCACAAGAAGCAGGCCCAGATAAATATAAGTTCTGTAGGCTTTATGTGAAATTGTAACAGTACTCTAGGAATATGCCTGGCTAGCCAACCACATCATGATAATAGCAGAGTTTTCCCTTGACACAGTAAATATACTTGCCCACACTCCAAAACTCATTAACATAGCTTCTGAAAAGAGCAGTGTACATAATAGCATCAAAAATCATCCTTAATTCGCTCATGCAAAATAAAGCTTCTGCTATTCCTTTTCAATCTTAGCAATTACCGCAGATAAGTGAAACAATTATAGGCAAACAAACACAACTAGAATTCAAGCTGCTTCTATGAAAAAAACCAATTTTTTTTTTAAATTCACAAAATTGTAGATAAAACTTTCTATGCTATGGAAATGAAATATTTGACTTACAAGGTGTATTGTTCCTAAGGGGCCAATTAACTATTTCTTAACAGAAACGCAGTGTTGGTAATTTACGAAGGCCTGGTCTGCAGCTTTTGTTCCACTGTGCACCTCGTTTTACACAATAATTATTTTTTTTGGGAATTAAAGAACAATAAATGTCTTGAAAGATAAAGGCAGAAAACTTGCTAAAGTTATATGATTTGCTGGTGCTTCATTTAACTACATTATTTGGCGTGGTAGAAGCCCTGGCAGCCCAAGCACCTGTAAAAGAGGACCTAAAGAATACAGACTGAATAGGTTGTATGGAGATTTCAGCTGGCAGGAGATAGACGGACAGAGTTTGCGGTGTGAAAGCATTTCCACTAAAATAGCGAAGTGTTACACCAATGCACCTTATTTTATGGAGCAAAGCAGAAACTATTTTATTTTGTGCAGTGAGTGTAGAAATGAAATAAAGGGGAATATAGTGCACATTTTTAAGGAAGATCTGAGGCTGTGTGACCATTCCACCTTCACATGGAATTTCTGTACCAGCTCAGACCTGACAGACATCAGATCTCATCCTACTGTTTTAATGATGCAAAATTCTTCTTCACAATGCAATGAGTGATAAAAATATATAATTAAAAAATGTCAGTATGCCTTCTACACCCTCCCCCAACCCAGATTCGGCCTTCAATTGCATACTTGCCAACATTTTTTACCTGCCCCCAGAGAATCCTGGAAGGTAGGGGCAAGGGGCAAAACAGGTGGCATTTAAAGGTGATTCATGTCACCTCCAGGCTCCACCTCCCTGCACCCCTACCCTACCCAGTGCTGTGCATCATAAAATTGCACACTGTTCATGATGTTGTGATTTGGCATGATTTGCGGCTGGAGAGTGACCAGCTTTTCTTTGCGTCCGGGACTACTCAGACAGTTCATGAGTCTCCTGTAGGGTACTAGACTGCCCATGCTGGTAATCACTACCACTTTAGCAGTGAAAACAGTATCACAATAGCCCTGCTAGTGATAACAGCCTTTTGCTGTCTAGTCCTGCTGATAAGCGAGAATTAATGGGGCATCCTACCCATCTTGCTTTTTATATACAGGGTAGTCTGCAGGGGTACTGTTTTATTACAGGTGGATGGGGCATACCCCAAACTGTCTAGTTGAACATTACTATGTCTACTTTGCAATGTGGAGTCTTGATGCTGTTGTCTTACCACCTACCTGCCAAGATTAAGATATTCTAGAACAATGATATTATAGCTCCTCATGCTGCATTACATATAGAATTGCTACTATACACAGATGGATCCATGTTTATCTTGCCCTTTAATAGGATTAATTGAGCCAGGTCAGTCAGACTTAATCCCCTGCTGTAATGACTTAATCCCCTGATGTATTGTTCTCTGTATTGTACTGCAGCTGAGAACAGTAGATGAAAGGTTTATGTTAATAAACCATGGTGTGCCTAGGCACGGCAAAGAAGTCAAGATAAATGTGGACCCATCTGTACCATCTGTGAATAATTATCTATTATGGATAGCAACAATATACATGTTTATTCTGATTGTCTGTATAGAGGAATGCCCTAGATGAGAAACCAGATAGAATGCAAAGCTAAGCCAATGGCTCTATAATGTTGCCACCTAAATCCAGATTCTAGCCTCAAGAAAAGAACATCCCTAATGACTAAGCCAGCAATGGACTAGATAATTAATATTACAGTGTATAATAAATCGATGCATGGTACAGAGAGATCAGGTTATAAAGGAATGACTTACCCTTGAAATGATCTGTTTGGAAGAACAGTATTTTATGTATATACAGTATGTAAAATATTTAAAAACCCATTTTATGCATTAATTATTTAACATTAACTTTTATTATATATTATCATGTCTTGTTTAAAACTACCACAGTATATTGGACATTTGCTTTGAATACTGAATATGCAATGGGCAAATTGTGTCTCAGACTGGTGTTTACTATTGGGAGAGCTGCCTTGTCTTATTCATTGCCTATTGGAGCAGAGACAACCCTTGGGGTTCATTGGAGCATAGCGCCTGTCAGTAATCACACTGAAACATACATATATTTTGACAGGTCCGCAGTAATACTGCTTTGCCTTTTTAGCAAATCTAATTTATTTTTTGTCACTGAGAGACAAAAAAATTGTATGCAGGGTAGAATTTGTCATTACGTTATGGTAGGGGAGTCTCAATCCATTGCTCAGTATTGCTAGACTCCGTTTTGCACAATGTAACATTAATTTTGGAATTCTCTTAGACAGAAATCCATTTTGATTTGTTAATTCACCATATGACACATGCAGCAGAATACATTAAAGTATGGCACATTAGAGCTGCAATCCGTTCTGTTCATTTTATTTTATTTTATTTAGAAAGGTACATTCTAGGATTTAGTTATTGTGGTTTGGTGCAGGTTTGTGTATTACACGTTTACAGGATTTGTCAGCAACACAGTGAAGGCCAGGGCTGTAGACAGCTAGCCAGTGTCTCAGTAATGCTGGGGGCGTGGCCTAATCATGGAAGGGTGGCTATGCCCCCTTTTAAAAAAACAACCTTGCAAACTACTTTTAATGCGCCATGCACCCCTCAGCCAGGGACAGATCCAGGGTGGGGTTGGGGGATGCGTTCAGTGCATTCGTTCCCCCTACCTGCCGGCAGAGGAGACTGATGACAGTGGCAGCAGCATCACTGGACCCACCGCAGCCAAGCACACAGCTGTGTTTACTGGACTGGGGAGAGGCTGCTGCCGGCCCACATGTAAGGGGGGGGGGGGGGGGTAGTGCAGACCCGGGCCACTGCAAGGGACCTCCAAGAAGCATGGGCCCATGTAAAATTAGTACCTGCTGCCCACCTCCTCACCTCACAGTGCCACTGTCAAAAGCAGACATTTTGTGAGCTGAACCAATATATGAGAGAGTGACGAATGGTTCTTCCATAGGAAGTGATGTTATAGGGCCTTAACACATAGTTGTACGCAATCACATATGTGAAATATATTTAAATTATATTCACCTGGCTGGTTGTGTATCACCTCCTGACAGGTTTCCAGGTATATATAGTGAGCTGCTGAGACACACCATGGGGCAGATTTACTAAAATGGGATGTTGCCCATAGCAACCAATCATATTCTACTTCTCATTTATCTAGCACCTATCTAGAAGATAATACCTGGCATATGATTGGTTGCTATGGGAAACATCCCATCTTAAATAGAACTCCCATCTTAGTAAATTAACCCCCATGTGTAACTTGTTAAGCCAAGGGTCCTTTCCTGTCAGACTCACGCTTATTGGGTCTGTTCACAGGATTTGGCTTTGTTCGGTGGCTGGCCTTCCTGCAGCAATTTGCCTGATATTTAATGTTCTGCGTCTGTCAGTTGAGTTTATCCACATGCTTGAAATGGCTGAGAGAATTTTCTGTCAGCACAAGGCAGGATACTTATACTTAGGGCGCGGATCTGCTCCTCCTCCCTGGTGTCTGGCTTGCTCACCACTTTCCTCTATCTCTTCTTTTTCCCTCTGCATAAGTTCCTACTCTTCTCTCCCCGCTTGCTCCTACCCCTCTCCGACATCCTGCTTTACGTTGTTTCCTTCCCTCATGACTCATCCCCTCCTACAGTCCCTTCCCCTCCTCACTATCCCTCCTCCTCATTGTGTCCGTACTTGCACACGTGCAATCTGGTTTTGTGATGGGGCAAGGGAATCTGAGCTTTCTGTCTACCTTCCTGTGGGCAGCAGGAGTCTTTGTATTGATATGGGAGTCTCCCATTGAATTCAGGAGGGTAGGCAACCTTTGCCCATTCTTAGTGTCAACAATATAAAAAAAATGACAATAATTACAATAACAATCTTATTCACATTACAAAACACAGATATACTTCATCCATAATACGCAGTAGACACCAACACATTGTTAGTGGCTATTTTGTTGGAACGGAACATGTATTGAACACGTGAGGGATGAGTGAAAATGACAGTATATGAATTTGTGTGGGGCAGCATGTCTCGTACCTCAGCTTGAACATTTTGTACCCCAGGGGGTACAGGTTCCCCTGGTTAAGAACTCAGTCCATCTGAGGATTTGGTGCTGTAGATCACATCACCATAATCCTCTGGTAAATGTGTCTGAAGTAAACAAATTGGGATTAGTCAGGAGTACCAGCACTCAAATCACAAGGGGTAAATGTAGAGGACTTTGCAAGTTTAAAATATCTTATTACATTTACATAACGCTCATTTAGACAAATAATGTAACAGCATTTATAAGCATACGTGACGAGTTAATGTATGTAAATCCAGGTCCATCATTCTCTGTGCATATAGAGACAATATTTGCTTTAGAGGTAATACAGCAATCTGACATATACAGCAACTCATCACTTACCATACAAGATAATTCATATAATCGTCTTATTTAGGAAACTATACAGTATTTGTTAAATAAAACTCCCAGATTACTGTTAAAGCACGCCTGCTACGGGTAATGTAAAGGACACAGGGGGATATGTATGAGGAAGGGAAAAGAGTGGCAAAGTGAGCCAATGGAGAAGTTGCCTATGGTAGCCAATCATCTTTGAGGTAACATTTATTAAGTGCACTCTATAAAATTATTAGTAGCAGTTAATTGGTTGCCATGGGACACTTCTCCACTTGCTCAATTCTCCATTCTTTTCATTACTTCATACTTTTCCCCCATAATTCCCTGCTAAAAAAAAACTAAAACGAACCACAATAAAATAAAAAAAGAGTCAAGAGCCCCCCTTTGAAGGTGTGACAGGTTCAAGGTGTGCATCATCGAACGTAGACTTCATGGCCCTGCGTGTCCAGATCCGGAAATTGTGATCAATGGTCACGAAGGTGATCCGAGGCTGCGTCCTCAGACGCAGCACTTGGATATCGCAAATGCTGACAGGAGACGTCGATCTCCTACAGACACCTCCTGTTGCATTTGAATTTTGATGCCACGGAATTGCACAGCCGCGAGGCCCATCCGCTCATGAATCGGGCCCCTTGTTCTGCATATTTATGTTTTCAGACCATTTAATAACATAGAGCAAATACCACTAATTTGCTTTTGATACTACATTGAATACATAAACTCAGACCACTCTAGTTCATTTCAGACTGATGAGCACAGTCTTGACAGATGTCTCTCATTTCACGGCATAGAAATTCAATCTATATTTGGCATCAGGCAGGCTGCTCTCTAGTATAAGGAAACTCCTTGGATAATTGAAAGGTGAAGTGTATAAACCCAACTGCATTATTTACACTACTACAATTTCTGTATGTGATACCCACTTACTGTATATGTTGATGAACTTCATAACATGTATAGAAACAGCAATTTATAGCATCACTGTTGCCAAGGAATCTTCTACATCTCATCAGAAGCAGAATAATGTTAGTGATTCCTGGTAACAAATGACGGTGTACCTAATGCTCGCACACTTCTGAGGCAATATTTGTAAAATAATAGGCTGTCAGCTCAGTAGGAACCAATGATATCGCCAACCGAGATGTTTTAACCAGATGTGGATAAATGCTTGAACTTGTGTGATGAGTTGTAGCAAAAATCTAAAAAATTGTAGTCATTTCTCAACTTTAATTGTCAGGATTCCAAGCAGTCGGGATGCCGGTGTTAATATTCTGACCACCGAAATCCTTACTGCCCGTGTCCCATACCCAACCCTATTAAACACATTAAATGTCTATTTGGCTAGAAGAGTACAATCACAAAAAAGCTTAAGGGCCTAATTCAGACCTGATCGCAGCAGCAAATTTGTTAGCACTTGGGAAAAACCATGTGCACTGCAGGGGAGGGGGGGGGGGGGCAGATGTAACATGTGCAGAGAGAGTTCGATTTGGGTGGGGTGTGTTCAAACTGAAATCTAAATTGCAGTGTAAAAATAAAGCAGCCAGTATTTACCCTGCACAGAAACAATATAACCCACCCAAATCGAACTCTCTCTGCACATGTTACACCCCCCCCCCCTGCAGTGCATATGGTTTTGCCCAACTGCTAACAGATTTGCTGCTGCGATCAGGTCTGATTTACCCCCATAGTTCTGTTATAGTTAATTTATGTTGCAAGGAGAAATGGGTGTCATAGAAGTCATTCTTTTTATGAAACCTTGAGTTTATAGAAGTGTACAAAATATAATACATTCAGGATTCAATAGAATGTTTTTTTTGCAGATTATTATTATTATTATTATTATTACTGCTACAGTTAATTGACACAGTTATAAATTACCCACTGTTAAATTAGCCTCTAACGAATGTGCACATTCAATTTCAAGATTGTTTTCTTTAACCAGCCAAGCTGTGTATTAGTAAATTGGACACAAGGAGATTCTGCATTGAGATTCCAATCATTGTTATGTAGCAGGTTATTTGGTGTCAGGAAAATAACTAAGTGTTGCAGTATGTATGGGACTTTTTTTACCTACTGTGGTTCTCACTTGTTAAATAGCTCTGAATTTGTAAACGCCAGCAATACATTTTATGGAGGACTCAAAATTTAGCATATTAAATACGCCCCACAGACACATAATGGTCATAAATATTCATATCAGTCTAATAAACTCACATTTAGGGTGTCATTTACAGTTGAATGCATTTGTGTCCTAGATGCACAAGTAAAATGTATGCTGCAAAAAAGAGGGGACAATTACACATTTATTTTGAGATGCACATATCTTAGTTTGGTCTAGTTGCCACTAAGCGGGGAGAGGGGTTGGGGGGGGGGGGGGGGTAATTCTATGGAACAGTCACACTGAATCGGGACTCCTGTTATTGTTGGACATAGCAGCAGTCTGTCAAGCATGGGCTGCATCCACTAGTGGTACCAAACTCACACAAAAGTGGGCACAGGCACAGTTCCTGCTGTTCTGGACATATTTTTAAAGCATCAGTAATTCAAAAGACAGAACCAGGCTGCCATTTGAATTATTGGTTCTATAAAAAATATGGGCAGATTTGCTGGAATCGCAGCCGTGCCTGCATCTTGCAGGGTATTACATAGGCTCTACGCATAGATTATAATCATCAGGATTTAGGTTTGCCGTCGTTTTATGGCTTTGGCCTTTTCTTTGGTTAACCATGATTTTTGTTTTAACTAAATAAATTGAATGTATGCATGTATGCAGACTGTGTATATGTTTTGCAATATACAGTAAGTCTCTGTTTACAAATGTATTGAGTTTACAAGTGCAAGAAGCCTTTGTTGGAGCTCATTATTTTCCATAAAAACTTAGGCAGATTTAGATATATCTATATGTAGAGAACCCTGGTAGTATTACAGTTAATAAGTACAGAGAAAATATGAACATTTTCTGTAGGTGTTTTACCCCCCGCAGCTAGCGATGCAGTTTCCTCTTGTCCAGGGCACCTGTGCATGAACTGTAGAATGCCACCACACTATAATAATATCTACTGGGAAAAAAGTCTAGACATTAGCTCGATAAACATTGATTCAAAAGTCTGGTATCAATCTGTTAATCCTTAAGGTATTTAATTGTTATTCAGGCGTTATATGTGGACACATTGTGGTCATCTAGACTCATCCAGATAACGGAAACCCTGATGCCTACAGTTAAGGATATATAGATTACATTTTTTAATTAAATATCAAAGTAGAATTTCTTTTATGGTCAGTAATTACTGTATTTCTAGGATTATGTAATATTTTCTTATTATTGTGCATGTTAACCAGGAATGACATTTTTCTGCAACATCCATAAATTCTCTAGTACAGTAAACACAATGTTTTGCAGCATTTTGTAGTTTGCAGGAATCAGTAAATACATTCTCACTACTAAATACTATTGAATACTGAATACTACTGATGAAAATGTATTCATGTGTCAACGGTTTTTATTACATGGTTGATGTGACTTTTAAGGTAGAACCCAATGAAATTTAAAATTACTTTACATACATTGTGAAATTAATAGATGCACTTTCCAGAATATTACTACATTTGTCTACATCAAAATTACTATAATAAAATATAATATAGTTACAATTGTCATACTGTCAAAATGTTACATTTGTAACGATTCCAAAGAAATTAGGTTACAGTGCAGAAACAAGTTTAACTACATTGTTATTGGCTATTCATTTAAACAATGAATTGCAAATAATTTAAAGCTCTAGGTTCAATGTTCTATATTGGATTGGCAAAAGATGTGTGTGTGTGTTGGGGGGAGGGTGTGTGTGTGTGTGTGTGTGTGTGTGTGTGGGGGGGGGGTAACCTAGTAGCTGTGTTAGTTGTTGCACAAAAAAATGGTCTTTTATTGAGATTTTTGCCCGATGGACATTATCGGGTTATCAAAATATAGCCCATGACTTCTGAAATCTATCCACAGCCCGGCACCCCCACACCCCCACCCAGCAGCTGAACACACTAGCAGCCGCTTGGGAAATGTAAAAATAAGCAGCCCTAACTTTCTCTAAGAAGCTCCGGAGTCTGCAGAGAGGATCATGTGCCGGGAAATTGAAGTTGCAATCGTCGCAATGTTCCGATCGTCAATGGTCTCAATGTTCCGGTCATTGATGTTTGTACTGATGTGATTTAAAAAAACAAATTACATTTATTAAATTATTTTTTTTTAAAGAAAATTTGTATTGGACATACTTTAAGTAAATGTTCTTAGCCTAATGCAATCATAAAAAAATGACAATTTCTGAGCATTTAAAAAAAAAAAAAATTAGTTGGTTAAGTGTCTTTTCCCAGTGCCACGCGGTAATTAGCCGACAATTAGTATTATTAATTGAATTTGCTTGTATGTATGTGTAGCAAAGCCCCGTTTGGGCATTTGGTTATCAGATTTTGCTATGGCATCTGATTATGCCACTAGTCATTGGTAATAATAAAATAAAATAACAGGAAAGATCAGGTCATATATTCATTGAGATTAAGCCAAGTGTCAGAGCGGCGTTTTCCAAATGTCTGAACTGGAAACAGTAGCTTTCTACAATGCGTAGATGTCATCATGAAATGAAATGCAATGGGGAACGTTACAGTAATACCACTGCCAAAGCACTGTATGCAGCATTTTTCATGGAAGAATACAGTGTAACAAGGGAACTGCATTTCTCATTCATGTTCACGATATGCTGACTGAGTGTATAATTGCTGTAGTAAGCCTTGGTTTCAAAAACACACCAATGTAATCTGCGTGACTGACACTACCCTGAAATGATACAGTCCATTAAGCTCAGTCTCTAACAGTACTTTCTGTACCCTGCTGGAGCAGTCTCAGTTTCTTGAAGCAATGCCACTAATAACACTAGCCTCCTACAAAGTAGTTTGTTAAAACTATTGTATTACCCATGGTTTGTAGATAATTATATATCTTCACTGCCCTTTGTGTTAAAAACACGCACACAAACAAATGGGGATGGAAGAGGTAGCACCTTAATCGTTTGAATGCACCGTTTATTCCCCAAATGATAATAATTTGATCATTACAAATTTTAATTTGCTTTTGTGTTGCTTTATGTCTGAGAAATATTTTTTAAACATTTTCGCTTCTGTGCTGCACTAGTGATTAAAGGGAGTATGCAATTTGCTTCAGTAATCTCGGAGTTGTTGATTTCACCCCTTTGCATATTCAATCGAGGCCCGTTTTCACCCATTTTTTAGGGATATTTTCACCAATGCCTTTTCACCTTTTTTTGTGAAAAGGCATTGGCGAAAAATGCCTCAAAATCAGTTAAAACGGTCCGCGTTTTCGCTGGCACAGGTGAAAAAATTTCACTCCACTGAAATATTTGCTTAGGCGAAAAAAACGACCTTGCTATTGAATAGGGCGAATCCCCATTCACCCTAAAAATAGCGAAAAGTCATGTTTTTACGCCTAGGCGAATAAAACGGACCTAATTGTATACCCCCCTAAGTGTGTTGTACAGAGTTGCAAGAATGTTAAACGGGTATGGTTGTCTGTGAAGTTGAGTTTCATCATTTTAAATTAACTTGATGCATATTTGTTAATATCTCCAGCTCACAGGTAGATAGGCTAGAAACAATTTTAAGCTGTGTGATAGAGCTCATTCTCTAATATAAAGTTATATTAAAAGTCAGCTCTTTACAGTATAAAACCACACATGTGGGTTGAGTGTTTAGAAACAAGGCACACAATTATAAAGTAATTTCTAGTTTTACATTAAAAATGACAGCTGAGGATGTATTATTAGACTTTATATAATACATTAGTTTTTTCTAATGAACACTGAAAGTGAGGGCATCAAAGCTCACTAACTATATAGTAACATAGTAACATTGTTGATGAGGTTGAAAAAAGACAAAATGTCCATCGAGTTCAACCTATAATGCAAATGCCAATCTAACTATTGTTTACTAAATGACCCGTATGAAGATATGTTTGTTAGACTAATAGCAACCATAATTCACGCTTTAGCTTATATAAACTATCTTTAAATGCTATACCCTTTCATATTTCTTTCAGTTAGGAAATTATCTAATCCATTTTTAAACTTGTTGACTGAGTCCACCATTATTACCATCTCTGACTGAGAATTCCAAAATCTTACTGCCCTTACTGTGAAGAACCCTTTCCTTATATGCAATAAAGTCAGAACTCACTGTTTTACGTAATTTTACAGTATTTAATACATTTAATACAAGTTTATTTTAGGCAGCAGGAATGTTTGTAAAAATAATTTTGAAATCATTATACTGTCAACTATAGTATATCAGCTAAAGGGGTGTATTAAGTGTTTTAAATAGAAATGACTGTAAATTGCCTTTCACCAAAGTGCAACTGGTGACTAGTAAAAAGATTCTGTAATTTCAGTATTTCTGATCCTTGAATATACTTATATAAAGTTTTTATTAAAAAATATTTCCTCCATTATAAATGAGCCCAACTTTACGAGTCGGTGCTCATACCTAATTTCTTCCATTGTCTTTTATAAATTTAGTCCTTCTAATGAACTGGTGGCCAACATTGTACATGTGCGGCGGGATGTAATGGAGTCAGTTTGCACGATGCCGAACGATCTCTGATTTTTTTTTTAAAGGGGCAATCATTTACAGGGCATGGTTTTGCCATGTAAGTGATTGCCCCCTTAAAAAAAAGTCCTATTTCGGCCAGCATCCCGCACAGCCGCCGGACTCGGGCGGCATTACATCTGTCCCATGATATGCAGTATGCTAGATTGTTTGTTACCACTTAAGCTGTGTAAACACGGTGAGATAAATCCTTTCGATTTTGACTATATAGTCAAAATCGGAAGGACAGTTAGTGCAAATCGAAAAGGTGTTTTGCCGCTTGCGATACTGATTTGATCCCGATGCGCACTCCCGTGGGGTCGTTATCGCAAGGCTAGATAGACTGTGCAGGCAAGTCAATCTTGACTATATAGTGTACTATCTACTACAAAGTATAGTCAAAATTGATACTTAGTCAAAATCGTACATAGTCAAAATTTGTACTATCTGTGCTATCTGAGCTCTGGGGGAGTTCAAGGGAAATCACATAGTCAGAATCGGGCATAGCAAGGATCTCACCGTGTGTACGGATCTCACCGTGTGTGCAGATCTCACCGTGTGTACACACCTTTACATCGTCTAGCTGTAACCAGTTAAAGTATGTTGGCTATTTCTTGTGGTAATCTAGGTTTATTACTATTTTGTTTCTAATTGTGGAGTGCAATGAAAGATGCTGGTGCTATATAAATAATGTTAATAAATATATCTAGTACATTAGCTATGACTACTGCATATGAACACAATAAAATTAATTCTACTTAGTTACACTCCCACCAATCAGTGTAATCAAACACCGCATTTTTATGTGTTCTGTTAAGTGGAATAGGGAGCAGTTAGTACAATCTCACTTAATTATCATTCAGAAGAATTACTTTTCTGTTAGCTCCCTATTCATCACATTGTATTTGTTAATTTATGCCTCTAAAGTGTTACCATGTAAGAAGTGGTGGTTTCTAAATACAGCACCTAGATCACAAGAATATGTCACTATGGAGTCACATTCTGCTGTGTTTTAGCATCTTTGCCGCGGTCGTGTCTGCTAGTCTCAGACCTTTCCTGGTGTACAGCTGTGCGCCTGAATGTGCAAGGACTGAGATACCCACTTTGAGTGTGTGTCACCAAGGAACCACCAGCACCAAAACTCTCCTTCGCACATACATCTAAAGGTGCATACACACGGTGTGATGTGTGCTTACAATTTTGACTATATAGTCAAAATCGTAAGAAAAGTTAGCACATATCGCACCGTGTGTATACAGCTTGCGATACCGATGCACGCTCCCGTGGGGTCGGTATCGCAAGAAAAAATAGACTGTGCAGGCAAGGCATTTTTGACTATATTGTGTACAGTCTAGTTTCAATTATAGTCAAAATTGTACATAGCCAAAATCGCACCATGTGTACAGTCAATATTGGTGGTTCTGGGCTCCGGGGAGTTCAAGGGAAATCGCAAAGTCAAAATCGTCCCTTAGCCAGAATCGCACCTTAAAATCGCTACTGTGGCTCTGTACGAGCACAATCAGGATGCATGCGAGGTGCAACTTAGACACATGCACAGTATCAAATAATCTCCCAGCTGTGTCTGGTATTGACATAACGTGCGGCTCAGAATCAAACTCTATGTAGCCTTCTGTCAGGGGGATTGTCAACTCCCAGCAGGCCCTTTGTGAGGTCAGAAAACTGGAACATTTTGTTTTACTTTCTTCATTGTCCTCTTTACAGAGAAAAGGTTATGCTAGATATCATTGCATTTTATAGATCTGTATGAGTGAGGGGCATTTTATCATAGGAGGGCGTCCTTGTGCAACTGGAATGGGGCCTCCCTTGCACCGGTGCAAGTGCAAAGAAGCCTCTGGTGCTTTAACAGAGTCTGCTGGGCTTGCTCAAAGTAACCCTGGCTGCAGGGTGTGCAGCGTGGGCTTACCTTGACTCAGAGGCCTGCATCTGTATCCAGTTGCATTCAACTCTGCTTCAGGCCTAATGTATCATGTAGAGTATTTTTCTCTTTATCCTAAATATGTATTTATATCTATATGGATTTTTTAAGAGAGGAGTGGCGGCTAGGGCTAACCCTTGGGGAAGGGGGGGGGGGCTAGGGATATCCCTCACCCTAGTGCCTTACCCTAACCCACCCTAGTGCTTAGCCATCCGCCCTATCCCAGCCTCCCCGGGCCGTAACCCTAACAGTAACCACAATACTTACCTTTAGGATGTCGACTGTCGGAGTTCCGGCACAGGTCTCCCTCGTGGTGTCAGGAATCCGGCATCGGTCACATGACCGCCGATATCCCGTCCGTCAGGATCCTAAACGCATCCCATCTTACATCATCCCAGGATGACAGGCAGAAAGGTGACAGTGGCAGCAGGGACAGATTACATGGTGAGACACATTGTTAAAGGCACCAAGGCAGTAAGACTTTTCTGCACGTAGAGTCCCTGCAGGCCCTGTCGTTTCTCTCCCTAGTGTGTGGTTCCAGATTTGTATTGGCCGCAGACAGGTAGAAATGTCACTTACACATTACTGCTATTGCTGACATATTACAGAGAATTAATAACACTGCTGGGCTATGCTGATAGCATTTTACTGACTACTAACATGATATTACTTTGGCATATTACTGTCCTTACTAATGGTGTATTATTTGGCTATTGATAGGACATTTTGAGCTACTTAAATTTTTTTAACTGTAATTGAATAATTGTCAACCATTTTTGATCGTCACGGGGGCTGCAGCAAGTTCTGGCGACATTGATTATGGAAGCTTTATTTTGCTAAAAGGTTTAGAGAGCCTGTTCCTGAAGAGGCATGCTGGCATCTGTAGTTCAACAGGAGCAGTAAAGAGGTTGAATGATCTTGCTTTTGGGACCCTATGAATAGTAGTGGAGGGTGGTTATCACATATACAGTATAGTGCAATCAGGAACGGATATCAATATCACTGGCAGTTCAGCTTACTGGCTGGAGCAATTAAATGATTCGTTTAATAAGGTGAGGTTGCATGGTATTTAGAAATATGTGTACTTGGCTTCAATTATTTTTAATCTATAGTGAAATGAATCTAATTAAAGCTGTTCCTCCAATAAATATTCTGCTGGTAAACAATTAATTAGTCAGCAGCATGCTAACTACTGGCATCCAGCGTCAGGTAACCTACACCTAATGCTGGTAGGTATTTGCTAATAATTATAATCTAGATGCCATTGTTTTTCTTATTTATAATAAGCTGTAGCCTGAGGCAGTAAAAGAATAATGAGTTTATACTATTGCAAAAAATGTAACTAAAAAATCGAAGTAACAGTTTCAGTTCAGAGATCTAAAGAGATACCAGTGAAAGATATGAGCGATCTCGTTTATTAATGAATGAGATACTGTTCATATCTTTCAGTGTGTAGGCACCAGTGTGAAGAAACTTCACTCCCCTCGTCACCTCCCCCCCCCCCCCCCCCCCGCCGCCGGGTCACCCGTCTGCTGTATCGGCGGTCGGGCAGCTCGGTGGCGGGTCGCTGAGTCTGTAGGGCCCTTTAGATGTATTTATATAGTTACCAACTCAGCCATTTAGCATGGTACACATGAAACATTCTGCATGGTAATGAATTTGCATACAATTTACATGCCTGCAATATTTACTATATCGCATGAACAATCAGTGAAATGAGCTGGGCAGTTGAGGTACAGTATGTTCCGCTTTCTAGTGACACGCGCTGGCAGCGGGAAGCATAGACTTACTGCATAACTGGACAGCTCAGATGACCTGGCATTGGGCACCGAGGGACTAACTCATGTTTGTACGCATTTGCCTATGCAGCTGCAAATTCTAAGACTATGGAATTGCTAATTATTACAAGTGAAGCTACCACCCAGGAAAGAAGATAGACACTCACCGGAGCCATCACAAACTCAGTAACGAGGAACATTGACTGCTAGGGTAGACCTATGGCTACACAGACTGGACACGTCAGCAGCGACCACAGCTATAGGCAGATACATACCCCAAAAACAGCCATGATACACCTGCATTTTGCTGCCACACCTCGTTACCTCCCTTAAACAGACCCTTCCTGTCAATTGCTCTGCGTTAAAAATCTTACTGCGAGCGCAATCACAAAAGTACCTGAACACGTGCACAATGCGATCGCAGCACATGCAGTGTGCAGATAATCGCTTCATTACGAAAACATCGGCATTGTGTACAAACATGAATTAGGCCCTGAACATGGAACTTGGTTTTGGTCTTTCAAGTACGGATTTGTGAAAAATAAAAAATACAAGTACAGACGGCCTATATAAAAAACAAAAAACAAAAATAGATTAAAAATGAAAAGAGCATAATAATATTTGTGATACTTTTTTTTGTATAATTATTTTAAGACTTTTTTTTTTTTTAGTAATTTCCTGTAGTGAGATAAGTAATTATTTAATTTTTTTTTAGAATTTTTATGTTTCTCTAGGAGATCTCCGCTGAACAATGACGTTCATTTTATAGCCTTGTAAATGTAAAATTATTAATCTGGTTCGTGTTCAGTTGTAGTCAAAAGGTGAAAATGGCATACCTGTTTACTATAGCGAGAGTTGTATAAAGTGTGTTATTGGCACGCACAATAAAAAACAACAGATTATGCCTGCCGAGGTTTAACATGTCACTATAGTATAGTATAAATCAATGAACACTTTTCAGTTTCCCCCCAGAAAATGTCAGACTCTAAGGGTGGAATTCAAATGATATATCACGCCCAATCTCCTGTCTAAAATGATCCCTGTTATCGTGAATATCGTGCCCATAGTAATCAGGTTTAGCTGTGTAAAGGGTCGGGTGCCTTGCTAATCCAAGGGTAGCAAGCTGAAATAATGATACCATGCTCCCAGGGGAAAAAACAGAACGGGTGTGGAAAGGGATGAAAAGAATTGAATCCTGCCCTAAGAGTCTGATTCTGATGTACTAAACCTTGATAAAGGGTAGAGATAGAAAGTAACAACCAATCAGCTACTACTGTAACTGGCATTTTCAAATACAGCCTGTAAAATGACAGGAGCTGATTGGCTGGTACCTTGTCTCTCTCTATGGGGGTCATTCCGAGTTGTTCGCTCGCAAGCGGATTTTAGCAGATTTGCTCATGCTAAGCCGCCGCCTACTGGGAGTGAATCTTAGCATCTTAAAATAGCGAATGATGTATTCGCAATATTGCGATTACACACCTCGTAGCAGTTTCTGAGTAGCTCCAGACTTACTCGGCATCTGCGATCATTTCACTGCTTGTCGTTCCTGGTTTGACGTCACAAACACACCCAGCGTTCGCCCAGACACTCCCCCGTTTCTCCGGCCACTCCTGCGTTTTTTCCGGAAACGGTAGCGTTTTTTCCCACACGCCAATAAAACGGCCTGTTTCCGCCCAGTAACACCCATTTCCTGTCAATCACATTACGATCGCCAGAACGATGAAAAAGCCGTGAGTAAAAATATCCTAACTGCATAGCAAATTTACTTGGCGCAGTCGCAGTGCGGACATTGCGCATGCGAATTAAGCGGAAAATCGCTGCGATGCGAAGATTTTTACCGAGCGAACAACTCGGAATGACCCCCTATATACTTTATCACTCTCCGAGGCTTAGTATATATATATATATATATATATATAGCATGATGTGGGGACCGGCACTCTCAAACATAAGAACAGCTGCCCCGGTGCCTCCTCAAATGATCAAAGGACCATATACATCACCAGCAATGGAGTGGCACTCGTAGGACTTCAGTCAGACAACAAAGGACACAGCGGTCACAAGTTTGGTGTAATCGACGTTTCGATAATTTAATATCGTCCTGAAGACGATATTAAATTATCGAAACGTCGATTACACCAAACTTGTGACCGCTGTGTCCTTTGTTGTCTGACTGAAGTCCTACGAGTGCCACTCCATTGCTGGTGATATAAATAGATATATATATATATATATATATATATATTATAGCAGCTACATATTTCACAGGGTTTTACAGAGGATAATTCACATTCTCATCAGTCCATGCCCCAGAAGAGCTTACAGTCTTTATTTACTAAGACAGGCACAAATACTAGGGGTCACTTTCTCAGAAGCCAGTGAAACTGCCAGTGTATCTTTAAAGCATGGAAGGAACCAGAGAAAGAAGAAGAAACCTGTTCAAACATGGGAGAACATATACACTCTACACAGAAATCTCTGGTTTAAATAAAACTCAGGACCTGTCAGTGCTGTGAGCTTGCAATGCTAGCTACTGTGTCGCTGTATGTATATCAATTTTGTGCTACAAGTCTCCAACCCAAGAAGTCAAGTTGGACAATCAAAGGACGATCAGTAATGTAAATATCATAAAAGCCATATTCAGTCCATGTAACAGCTTTATGTGCTATAACTTGTTAGGCAATGGGTGGGGTCTTAATCAGTGAACCTATACCTTACACGTGCTAATGTTAGTTCATATTAGAGTATACTTGGCTGATTAAGCCTGGATGATTGATCCAGGGTGTAGGACTCGAAGGGAGGAGGCTCAAAGGGAGCAGATATATAATTTTAATATCAAAGCCTGGACTTAGCCTGGACGAAAAACTGAAAGAAAACCTCAAACAACAACAGATGAACTACTTATGAATATCAACTGTATATGCAAATTTATCACCCTCAAACTTTCACTCTGTGAACACTATGCAACCCATTTGCAGAAAGAAACATATGTAAGATCAAGTTTCCATCCATAATCAGGATCACAAAGATCTTCTTTGGGACAATTGTGAGTTCATCTTCTCATCTACAAACACTTAAAAAAATCAAACAGAATTACCATTGCTTCTTAACCCTCTCACAGTCCTTTCATTTCTTACAGCCCAAATACATTTCTGCACCCACTTTATCTACGCTATTGACTCATTTCATACTAAATCTACACCCATTGAGCCTACACTGCTTTTCTCACCTGTATTTCTGCAATTCTTCTGCTCTGATTCCCTTACAGTCTCCTCTCCTACTTCCACTTTCCCTCAACCTATTTACCTACTTAACACTATGTCAAGGCTTTCTTATACTCCCCACATCACTCAGTGTCTACCTAATAATGTATCTTTATCCTTCCACCTTAGTCTCCTGCACCTCCTCCTCTGTCTCCCCTCCATCCCTCTGTTTCCTTCCCCCTCCTTTCCTGTTACCCCACTTTCATTCACCTCTACCCCATGGTCCTGCTACCACACAACTCAGCCCTGCTCCCTCGCTCCCTTCCCTGTCACCTCCCCACACCCCCATCCACATCACACTGACCTCCCTCCCTGCCCACCTCCGGCAGTTTCCCCTCCTAGCTCAGGCACCCGTACCATCACTACTCTTTCATCATCCCTGCCCTCAAAGTTAATCTCACCTCATCGCTACAGCAACCCTGATAATCTCATTCACATCTCTCCCACAAACTCATACCCCCTATCCTGTGCCCTCTGGAATGCCAGATCTGTTTGTAACAAACTGGTCCCCACTCATGACCTTTTCATTTCCAACTCCTTACACCTACTAGCCATTACTGAAACTTGGATTACGCCCTCTGACACTACTTCTCCTGCTGCTCTCTCTGCTGGGGGCCTCACATTCACACTCCCCCCCGACCTGGGTGTCGCCATGGGGGTGGTGTTGGGGTCCTTTTACCTTCTAGTTACTCCTACCAACTCATACCACCAGAACCGTCCCTTACATTCTCTACATTTGAGGTCCATGCCATACGCCTCTTCCAACCAGTCCATCTTAGAGTTGCTGTCATTTACCGCCCCCTGGCACTGCTTCTAAATTCATCGACAACTTTGCTTCCTGGCTTCCTCACTTCCTCTCTTCTGACATTCCCTCCATTATCCTAGGCGATTTCAACATCCCTATTGACATCCCCACACAATCCCCTGCCTCTAAACTCCTTAACCTCACCTCTTCACTTGGTCTCTCCCAGTGGACCTCCTCACCCTCCCATGTGAATGGGAGCTCAGTGGATCTGGTCTTCACTCACCGCTGTGATATTTCTGATTTCTCTTACGTCCTAGAGGATGCTGGGGACTCCGTAAGGACCATGGGGTATAGACGGGCTCCGCAGGAGACATGGGCACTCTAAAGACTTTAGATGGGTGTGCACTGGCTTCTCCCTCTATGCCCCTCCTCCAGACCTCAGTTAGATCCTGTGCCCAGAGGAGACTGGATGCACTGCAGGGGAGCTCTACTGAGTTTTTCTGAAAAATACTTTTTGTTAGGTTTTTTATTTTCAGGGAGCAATGCTGGCAACAGGCTCCCTGCATCGTGGGACTGAGGGGAGAGAAGCAGGCCTACTTAAATGATAGGCTCTGCTTCTTAGGCTACTGGACACCATTAGCTCCAGAGGGTCGGAACGCAGGTCTCACCCTCGCCGTTCATCCCGGAGCCGCGCCGCCGTCCTCCTCACAGAGCCGGAAGATAGAAGCCGGGTGAATATGAGAAGAAAGAAGACTTCAAAGGCGGCAGAAGACTTCAGATCTTCTATGAGGTAACGCGCAGCGGTAACCCTGCGCGCCATTGCTCCCACATTAACACACACACTGGCGGCACTGTATGGGTGCAGGGGGCGCCGGGGGGGGGGGGGCGCCCTGGGCAGCAATTATTAAACCTTTAGGGACACTAGCATAGTTATATACTGCGGAGGCAGTATATTACAAAAACCCCCGCCAGTATAAAGATTTGAGCGGGATCAAAGCCCGCCGGTGAGGGGGCGGAGCTTGATTCCTCAGCACTAACCAGCGCCATTTTCTCCACAGCACGCTGCAGTGAAGCTGGCTCCCCGCACTCTCCCCTGCTGAACACAAGTACAGAGGACAAAAAGAGGGGGGGGGGGCACATTTATTTGGCGCAGTGAGTATATTTTTATAAAAGCGCTGTACTGACTGGGATTTTATTCCAGTGTCCGGTGGCGCTGGGTGTGTGCTGGCATACTCTCTCTCTGTCTCTCCAAAGGGCCTTATTGGGGGACTACACAATATATAATACAAATGGGGAATATACAACCTTGGGCGCTTCAAATAATAAACATAAAGTTCTTATATGTAAAATGCATTCCTTTTTGCTAGATGCACTCGTATCTCTCTCTTGATCCACTCCGTGCTTGACTTCCACTCAAAATGATGAGATATGTAAAGGAAGTTTTTAAACAAAAGAAAAAAATATAGTGTGATACAGTTTCATGCACAATATTTTATATGAACATGATTTCTACTTAAAAAGTGCTTCGTGTTCAATTCTAACAGATTTTTGCAGCATACATAAAAAGGCGTATCAGCCGTAGTTAATATATAAGCAAGAGGGAGCGTAGCACACTCACTATAGACAAAAGATGAATCAAGCTCATAAAGGTATCTTTAGCCGGAAAAAATCAGCGTACCAAACTCACAATGTCACTGGAAGTTGTGAAGCATATCAAGGTATCTTTCACATGTTCCCCCTGCACCTCTTCAGGTTACTTAGGCCTTGTCGTCGAACCCAACTCACAATGTTGTTTCTGTTGTTAAAACACATCAAGGTATCTTTTTCCTGGTAGCTTTTACCCAGATGGTCCTGGCCAGAGTTTTTATTTCATATATTCCAAAAAAAGGTAATGTCCAACATTACGTGTTAAAAGAAAAAAGTTTTATTGTACAAAACCCCAAACAGGTGGGAAAAAAACCCAATTGGTTATTAAAAACACAGGATACACTCCAAATTTTTTTTACATGTATGGATGGATAAAAAAATAATACAAAGACCAAAGTACAAAACTTAAAAAAGACTTAGATGGAAAACCACAACCATCCAGACTTATCTCTGAGGTAATTTATTCAAAATATTTTTAAGAAAAAAATTACCTTTTTCCAGAGTTAGTATTGTGTGCTGAGATAGTGTGGAAAAAAATGCTGGCTGTTCACACTCCTTCTGTCGTCAATGCATTTCGGTCACCAACTGACCTTTATCAAGACATGGGTGGAGTGTGAAACACCCAGTATTTAAACTATGAACAGCCAATCATCATCAGGAGGAAATGACCTCATATCATACAATTGCATAACATTTATAAACATCTCTTTTTACAACTGATGCATAAAGCTTAAAATAAATTTCTATAATATATAATCCACCATGTTTACAGCAAGAAATATTAAACAAAGCATTTCATCACACATCATGAATTTCATAGCAATTATAAGGAATTGTAACAGTCCGTTGCCATGGCTACATCCGGCCTCAATACTGGAACCAGGATTTAAAACCGCAAAGTCTTTATGTTCTATGCACGTTTATACTGTGATCCCGTCATCCCATTAGCCACTTAAATATAAGGAGAGAGGAGTTTAGCTGTAGATTCACGCCGCTGTCCGGACTAGACTGTTACTATGGTAACCAAATCCGGAAGTGCGGCGTCCGTCTGGTAGGAAGTGGATGGATCCTGAGCCGTGTATGTAACGGCTATCAGGAGCCGGAAGTGACGTAAGTGCGATGCAGGAAGTGCTTGCGCGTCACACACTTCAGTGGAACGCAAGCACACGGAGGTGCCGGAAGATCGTGGGCTCGTCTATTATACTGTGTTCCCATTGGTCCGGATAGCGTAGCCCTGGCAACGAACCGCTGCTCACATCTCCGTTTCCTTCCAATGTATCTACCATAACAGGAACATTATTAGTATATACACGTAAAATAAGGGAACAAGACAAAAAAGAAAGGACTTAAAAGATAATATGCATTTATAAATAGATTAAAGATGATTTAACACATTTTTTTCATCAAACAGTGACTCTAGACCAAATGGCTCATAGGAACCATTTCAGTTCAAAGTCACTGTTTAACCCACCAGGACTAAGGGTTTTACACTTAGTCCTGGTATGGACTAAGGTATGATGTCCAAATTGGAGGGCATCTTGTTGAAAGAAAGTAAGTTATGGTGGGAGGTAGTAACCTTAGAGAGATACCTCGCCCATAAATTAATCCCTAGAGATTTAAAAATTAACAAAACATCCACTTTCTCCACTGAAAATGAAAATTTTAAGATACAGTGGGATGAAATTGTTAAGAATTGTTCATTTTCCCTAATGGAGTTAATTATCCAGGAAAGGAAAAGAGAACTCAATAAATTGGATGAGGAAATCAAGGAATACAAGTCCTTGATTCAACCCTATTCCAATCTAGAGGATTACAAAGAAATGGAGGGCTCCATAGAATCCAAACTAAAGAGAACGGAGAAATTATTGATTCAAAAGAAAATAAAGAAATTTAATAGAGATAAGGAAGACCCCCCAATTTCCTTGCCAAAATCAAAAGAGTTCTAAGACCGTCAACAAGTGAAATGAGAACTCCAGAAATAAACCCGAGAAACTTAAAAAATGTCAGAAATATTAGATCAAATGACCAATTAGGAAATTATAAATATGATAGGAATTTGAGAACAAACAACAGAGTGTACACAAAGGGACAACCTAGAAAACAAACATCTAACCGGAGGGAAAGAGAAAGTCCCATCCTGAGATATTCAGGGAGAAATGATTATAAGGATCAAACACCAGAATGGAGGGTTCCCTTATACAAACAGAGGAGAGGAGCCAAAAATAGGGGTGAAAGGGAGTGGTACAATCAGCCGAGTCTTTACAACAGATACTCACCATTATGGGAGGAAGAGGAAAATTATCGGTCTACTCCCCCTAGGGAAGACAGACAAAGGTCTTTTTTAGGGGGACGGAGACATCACATCTCCCACAGATAGGATATTGTCCACGCCCCAGGGGAAAGAGGGCGGGTCGCCCCAAAAATAGAAAACGGAAAAAGAAACATATAAAAAAAATCTAAGAGAGACAAAATAAAATCATCCATTCCTATGCAAACGGAAGGAAACATTTAAATACCCCGTTAAGATCTTTAATTTAAGCTCACATATTCTTACACAGGACGAAACGTCTCTGTTACAAAGGAGTTTAAAATATGCCCCTACTAACCATATTGATTCATTCGATATATTTGTAGATATCCAAAAATTTGTTCGTAAGCTAACCTTAAAGAAATTTTTTTATGGTCAGAATGAATTAAATGACACACAGATGCAAATAACATCAGGTACCCCATTTCGACCTAAATCAATTTTTTTCCCCCAGCATTGTAAGGGCCCTTTGATAGAAACTTTTAATACAGTGGTCCTTGATGATTTAAATAATCTGGAAATTGACTACAGATCTCCCAATTTAACAAAGAGGGGGAAAAAAGCTCTAAAGGATCTCAAACAAAATAGGGAAATAATTATAAAGCCCGCAGATAAGGATGGGGGGGGTATAGTAATTCTAGATTGCCAGAAGTATGAAGCTGAAGTAATGCGGCAGCTGTCGGACTCTAACACATATATAAGGTTAAGGAAAGACCCTTCAGAGCAAATACAGGCAAAACTTGCCACTCTGGTTAAACAGGGAGTGGAGAAAAATATGATTACAGAAAAGGAAGCTAAATTTATAATTAATGATGATCCCAGAACCCCGGTATTATATATTCCCCCTAAAATACACAAGTGTATGGAAAATCCTCCAGGGAGACCAATAATTTCCGGGGTTTCCTCAATTTCTGCAAACTTATCAAGATTCATAGACTTCTATTTGCAGCCGTTGGTTGTGTTAAACCAGTCACATCTCAAAAATACTGGAGATTTTTTAAAACTGGTGAGAACCATCAAATGGGAAGATGGTCTCCTATTGGTAACAGCGGATGTTGGTTCCCTCTACACCATCATTGAACACGGTGATGGTGTGGAGGCAACAAAACACTTTTTAGATTCATCAGATATGGCTAGGAATTTGAAAGAATTTTTGATAGAGGGAATCTTGTTTATCTTGCAGAATAACTTTTTCCTTTTTAAGGACGATTATTTTTTTTACAGAAGAGAGGCACCGCAGGTTCGCTCCAAGTTATGCTAATCTTTTTTTAGGGTTGTGTGAGCTTAATACTGTTTGGACCAACAACCCTTTTGGAGCGAACCTGGTGTCCTATGCAAGGTACATAGATGACGTCTTTTTTGTGTGGAGAGGTGGGAGAGAGATGCTTGAGTTTTTTAGTGAATTTCTTAATAATAACACTAAGGGCATTGTCTTAACTTTTGATATACAGGAGACTGAAATTAACTTCCTTGATATTACGATATATGTGGAGGAAGGGAATATTCAATTTAAAAATTACACCAAACCCACGGACTCTGGGGGTTATATTCCAGTTTCCAGTTGTCACCATGACAACTGGATAAACTCCATTCCAAATGGACAGTTTAAACGCTTGCGGAGAAACTGTTCTAAAGATACAACTTTCTCGATACGAGCTGAGGAAATGAGTAATCAATTCCTCGCTAGTGGATATAATAAAAATCAGATTATGAAAGCAGTGGAGTCCGCAAATACAACAAAACTTACCAATCCACAAAGCAATCAAATGGGGAGTGAGTCAAAAAACAATTATGAGTTTGCATTTATTACACAGTACTCTAGGGAACGCAAAGATGTAGAAAAAGTGTTACATAAACACTGGCATATCCTAAAAAAAGATACTGGGGTAATTCCAAGTTGATCGCAGCAGGATTTTTGATAGCAATTGGGCAAAACCATGTGCACTGCAGGGGGGGGCAGATATAACATGTGCAGAAAGAGTTAGATTTGGGTGAGTTATATTGTTTCTGTGCAGGCTAAATACTGGCTGCTTTATTTTTACACTGCAAATTAGATTGCAGATTGAACACACCCCACCCAAATCTATCTCTCTCTGCACATGTTATATCTGCCTCCCCTGCACTGCACATGGTTTTGCCCAGTTGCTATCAAAAATCCTGCTGCGATCAACTTGGAATTACCCCCACTATTTTGGGACCGTTATTGCCAGATAAACCCAAATGTATATATAGGAAGGCCCCCAATCTTAAATCCACATTGGTATCTAGTATGTATGCTCCCACACCACAGATATCAACCATCAAGTCTATCGGTTTCAATCGATGCAGCAATTGCATTGGGTATAGAAACATTTCGGGGGACGGTTGTAAAAAGATAGAACAGATCAATATTAATGGGATAGAAATAAAGGTGAAGGAATTTATAACTTGTAATACTAAAAATGTGATTTATGCAATCAAATGTGAATGCAATAAGTATTACATAGGAAGAACTTCACGTCCCTTAAAAATTTGTTTAGGCGAGCATCTGCGAAATATTAAAAAAGGCATGGAGACCCATGCTCTTTCAGCACATTTTAAAAAAGAACATAACTGTGCAGTTTCCAAAATATCTGGTTTCTTTGGTATAAAAGCCATAAGGGAAAATAAGAGAAGCAGAAATGTAGCTACACTACTTGCCAAAACTGAAATGAGTTACATTTATAAGTGTAAAACCCTTAGTCCTGGTGGGTTAAACAGTGACTTTGAACTGAAATGGTTCCTATGAGCCATTTGGTCTAGAGTCACTGTTTGACGAAAAAAATGTGTTAAATCATCTTTAATCTATGTATAAATGCATATTATCTTTTAAGTCCTTTTCTTTTTTGTCTTGTTCCCTTATTTTACGTGTATATACTAATAATGTTCCTGTTATGGTAGATACATTGGAAGGAACGGGAGATGTGAGCAGCGGTTCGTTGCCAGGGCTACGCTATCCGGACCAATGGGAACACAGTATAATAGGCGAGCCCACGATCTTCCGGCACCTCCGTGTGTTTGCGTTCCACTGAAGTGTGTGACGCGCAAGCACTTCCTGCATCGCACTTACATCACTTCCAGCTGCAGATAGCCGTTACATACACGGCTCAGGATCCATCCACTTCCTACCAGACGGACGCCGCACTTCCGGATTTGGTTACCATAGTAACAGTCTAGTCCGGACAGCGGCGTGAATCTACAGCTAAACTCCTCTCTCTTTATATTTAAGTGGCTAATGGGATGACGGGATCACAGTATAAACGTGCATAGAACATAAAGACTTTGCGGTTTTAAATCCTGGTTCCAGTATTGAGGCCGGACGTAGCCATGGCAACGGACTGTTACAATTCCTTATAATTGCGATGAAATTCATGATAAGTGTGATGAAATGCTTTGTTTAATATTTCTTGCTGTAAACATGGTGGATTATATATTATAGAAATTTATTTTAAGCTTTATGCATCAGTTGTAAAAAGAGATGTTTATAAATGTTATGCAATTGTATGATATGAGGTCATTTCCTCCTGATGATGATTGGCTGTTCATAGTTTAAATACTGGGTGTTTCACACTCCACCCATGTCTTGATAAAGGTCAGTTGGTGACCAAAATGCATTGACGACAGAAGGAGTGTGAACAGCCAGCATTTTTTTTCCACACCATCTCAGCACACAATACTAACTCTGGAAAAAGGTAATTTTTTTCATAAAAATATTTTGAATAAATTACCTCAGAGATTAGTCTGGATGGTTGTGGTTTTCCATCTAAGTCTTTTTTAAGTTTTGTACTTTGGTCTTTGTATTATTTTTTATCCATCCATACATGTAAAAAAAATTTGGAGTGTATCCTGTGTTTTTAATAACCAATTGGTTTTTTCCCCCACCTGTTTGGGGTTTTGTACAATAAAACTTTTTTTCTTTTAACACGTAATGTTGGACATTACCATTTTTTGGGAATATATGAAATAAAAACTCTGGCCAGGACCATCTGGGTAAAAGCTACCAGGAAAAAGATACCTTGATGTTTTTTAACAACAGAAACAACATTGTGAGTTGGGTTCGATGACAAGGCCTAAGTAACCTGAAGAGGTGCAGGGGGAACATGTGAAAGATACCTTGATATGCTTCACAACTTCCAGTGACATTGTGAGTTTGGTACGCTGATTTTTTTCCGGCTAAAGATACCTTTATGAGCTTGATTCATCTTTTGTCTATAGTGAGTGTGGTACGCTCCCTCTTGCTTATATATTAACTACGGCTGATACGCCTTTTTATGTATGCTGCAAAAATCTGTTAGAATTGAACACGAAGCACTTTTTAAGTAGAAATCATGTTCATATAAAATATTGTGTATGAAACTGTATCACACTATATTTTTTTTTTTTTTGTTTAAAAACTTCCTTTACATATCTCATCATTTTGAGTGGAAGTCAAGCACGGAGTGGATCAAGAGAGAGATACGAGAGCATCTAGCAAAAAGGAATGCATTTTACATATAAGAACTTTATGTTTATTATTTGAAGCGCCCAAGGTTGTATATCCCCCATTTGTATTATATATTGTGTATTTTCCTAGATGTTTGGTGACATCCTGGAGTGGTAAAATATCTGGGGCAGCTATATATAGCGCCGGTGTGGTTGAATTTTCCATTTTTTTGTCCTCTTATTGGGGGACTGTCTCTCTCTATCTCTCTCTCTCTCTCTCTCTCTCTCTCTCTATATATATATATATATATAGCCCTGAGTGTGTGGGAGTGTCGGTACGTGTGTGTCGGCATGTCTGAAGCGGAAGGCTCATCTAAGGAGGAGGTGGAGCAGATGAATGTGGTGTCTCCGTCGGCGACGCCGACACCTGATTGGCTGGATATGTGGAATGTTTTAAATGCAAATATGTCTTTATTACATAAGAGAATGGACAAAGCAGAGTCCAGAGAAAAGACAGGGAGTCAATCCATGGCTTTGGCTATATCACAGGGCCCTCCAGGGTCTCAGAAACGTCCCCTGTCCCAAGTAGCAGACACTGATACCGACACCGATTCTGACTCCAGTGTCGACTATGATGATGCGAGGTTACACCCAAGGGTGGCCAAAAGTATTCATTATATGATTATTGCAATAAAAGATGTTTTGCATATCACAGATGACCCCTCTGTCCCTGACACGAGGGTATGCATGTTTAAGGAAAAGAAACCTGAGGTAACCTTTCCCCCATCTCATGAGCTGAACGCGTTATTTGAAAAGGCTTGGGAAACTCCAGACAAGAAACTGCAGATTCCCAAGAGAATTCTTATGGTGTATCCTTTCCCTGCACAGGACAGGTTACGGTGGGAATCCTCGCCCAGGGTGGACAAGGCTTTAACGCGCTTGTCCAAAAAGGTGGCGCTACCGTCTCCAGACACGGCAGCCCTCAAGGATCCTGCTGATCGCAGACAGGAAACTACCTTAAAATCAATTTATGCATATACGGGTGCCTTGCTCAGACCGGCAATAACTTGTCATATGACATTGATACCCTAGATAGGGATAGCATTTTATTAACCTTGGGTCACATTAAAGACGCAGCCTTATATATGAGAGATGCTGCGAGAGACGTTGGGCTGTTAGGTTCAAGAGCCAACGCGATGGCAATTTCTGCTATGCGAGCCCTGTGGACCCGCCAATGGACGGGTGATGCCGACTCAAAGAGACATATGGAAGTTTTGCCTTACAAGGGTGAGGTTTTATTTGGGGAAGGTCTCGCGGACCTGGTTTCCACAGCTACCGAGGGTAAATCTACTTTTTTACCTTATGTTCCCCCACAACAAAAGAAAACACCACAATATCAGATGCAGTCCTTTCGGTCGCATAAGTCCAGAAGAGGTCGGGGCTCTTCCTTCCTCGCCAGAGGTAAAGGTAGAGGGAAAAGAATGCCGGCTACGGCTAGTTCCCAGGAGCAGAAGTCCTCCCCGGCTTCTACTAAATCCACCGCATGACACTGGGGCTCCACTGAGGGAGTTCGCGCCGGTGGGGGCACGTCTTCGACTCTTCAGCCACGTCTGGGTTCAGTCAGACGTGGATCCTTGGGCGATGGAAATTGTATCCCAAGGCTACAAGCTGGAATTCGAAGAGGTGCCTCCTCGCCGATTTTTCAAATCGGCTTTACCAGCTTCTCCCCCAGAGAGGGAGATAGTTTTAGCTGTAATTCAAAAACTGTGTCAACAACAAGTGATTATCAAGGTTCCCCTAGGTCAACAGGGGAAGGGGTACTATTCAACCCTGTTTGTGGTCCCGAAACCGGATGGTTCGGTCAGACCCATTCTAAAGCTAAAATCCCTCAACCTGTACTTGAAAAAGTTCAAATTCAAGATGGAATCACTCCGGGCAGTTATCTCCAGCCTGGAAGGGGGGGATTTTATGGTGTCACTAGACATAAAGGATGCATATCTTCATGTCCCCATATATCCCCCTCATAAGGCATACCTGAGATTCGCTGTACAGAACTGTCATTACCAGTTTCAGACGTTGCCGTTTGGGCTTTCCACGGCCCCGAGGATTTTCACCAAGGTAATGACGGAAATGATGGTGCTCCTGCGCAGGCAGGGAGTCACAATTATCCCGTACTTGGACGATCTCCTGATAAAAGCGAGATCGAGAGATCAATTGCAGAAAAGCATGTCGCTCTCCCTGAGAGTGCTGCAGCAGCATGGCTGGATTCTAAATCTACCAAAGTCACAGTTGGTTCCAACGACTCGGCTATCTTTCTTAGGCATGATTCTGGACACGGAACTAAAGAGGGTTTTTCTCCCGATAGAAAAAGCCCAGGAACTCCAGAACATGGTCAGAGACCTGTTAAAACCGAAAAGAGTGTCTGTCCATCAATGCACTCGAGTACTGGGAAAAATGGTGGCGACCTACGAGGCCATCCCCTTCGGCAGGTTCCATGCGAGGAAGTTTCAGTGGGACCTTCTGGACAAGTGGTCGGGGTCCCATCTACAAATACATCAGAAAATAAGCCTGTCCCCCAGGGCCAGGGTGTCTCTCCTGTGGTGGCTGCAGAGTGCTCACCTTCTCGAGGGTCGCAGTTTCGGCATTCAAGACTGGGTTCTGGTGACCACGGATGCGAGCCTCCGAGGATGGGGAGCAGTCACACAAGGAAGAAATTTTCAGGGACTATGGTCAAGCCAGGAGGCTTGTCTACACATCAACGTACTGGAATTGAGGGCCATATACAACGGCCTACGACAAGCGGAGAATCTTCTTTGCGAACCTACCGGTACTGATTCAGTCAGACAATGTCACAGCTGTGGCTCATGTAAACCGCCAAGGCGGGACAAGGAGCAGAGTGGCAATGGCGGAAGCCACCAGGATTCTTCGCTGGGCGAAAAATCGCGTAAGTGCTCTGTCAGCAGTCTTCATTCCGGGAGTGGACAACTGGGAAGCAGCCTCCCTCAGCAGACATGATCTCCATCCAGGAGAGTGGGGACTTCATCAGGAAGTTTTTGCAGAGATAACAAGTCAGTGGGGACTTCCACAAATAGACATGATGGCGTCACGCCTCAACAAGAAGCTTCGGAGGTATTGTGCCAGGTCAAGGGACCCTCAGGCAGTAGCAGTGGACGCCCTGTTGACACCATGGGTGTTTCAGTCGGTCTATGTGTTCCCTCCTCTTCCGCTTATCTAAAAAATACTGAGAATCATAAGACGAAAAAGAGTGCAGACAATACTCATTGTTCCAGATTGGCCTCGAAGGGCCTGGTATTCAGATCTTCAGGAAATGCTCACAGAAGATCCGTGGCCTCTTCCTCTCAGGGAAGACCTGATGCAGCAGGGGCCCTGCGTGTTCCAAGACTTACCGCAGTTACGTTTGACGGCATGGCGGTTGAACACCAAATCCTAGCGGGGAAAGGTATTCCGGAGGAAGTCATCCCTACTCTGATTAAGGCTAGGAAGGAGGTAACGGCAAAACATTATCACCGCATCTGGAGGAAGTATGTATCTTGGTGTGAAGCCAAGAATGCTCCTACTGAAGATTTCCATCTGGGCCGTTTTCTCCACTTTCTACAGACAGGAGTGGATATGGGCCTAAAGTTAGGCTCCATTAAGGTAACATAGTAACATAGTATCTAAGGTAGAAAAAAGACAATTGTCCATCAGGTTCAACCTATTTGTGGTCTCCTATGCACGATTATTTTGTATAAAATTTTGACTGAAGTTGCTGACTGCCGTTCCGATTAACCCCTCTTTTTTATAATAACCACAGTGCGTGACTATGCCCCGTAACCCTGGATATCCTTATCCATTAGGAATTTATATTACCCATTCTTAAAGGTGTTGACTGAGTTGGCCATTACAACTCCCTCAGGCTGGGAATTCCAAACACGTATCGTCCTTACCGTAAAAAAGCCTTTACGCCGTATTGTGTGGAATCTCCTCTCCTCTAACCTGAGCGAGTGTCCACGAGTTCTCTGTGTTGATCTAACCAAAAACAGGTCCTGCGCAAGATCTGTATATTGTCCCCTTATATATTTGTAAATGTTGATCATGTCCCCTCTTAATCTCCTCTTTTCCAGTGTAAACATGCCTAGTCTTGCAAGCCTTTCCTCGTATTCCAGCGTCTCCATACCCTTAATTAGTTTGGTCGCCCGCCTTTGAACCTTTTCTAGCTCCAGGATATCCTTTTTGTAGTAAGGTGCCCAGAATTGTACACAGTATTCAAGGTGTGGCCTCACAAGTGATTTATATAACGGGAGTATAATACTCTCATCCCTAGCATCAATTCCCCGTTTTATGCATGCTAATATCTTATTAGCCTTCTTTGCTGCAGTCCTACTTTGGGTACTACTGCTTAGTTTGCTATCTATGAGGACACCTAAGTCCTTTTCCAGTACAGAATCCCCTAATTTTACCCCATTTAGTAGGTAGGTGTTATTTTTGTTCTTGTTACCACAGTGCATTACTTTACACTTGTCTGTATTGAAGCGCATTCTCCATTTCGCTGCCCAAGCTTCTAATTTAACTAAGTCATTCTGAAGCGACTCAGCATCCCCCTCCGCATTTATAACTTTACACAATTTGGTATAATCTGCAAAAATTGACACCATGCTCTCTAGACCTTCTGTTAGGTCGTTAATGAAAATATTGAACAATAGCGGTCCTAATACTGAGCCTTGCGGCACACCACTTAGCACTTCAGTCCAAGTTGAAAAAGATCCATTAACCACAACGCGCTGCTCCCTATTATCTAACCAGTTTTTGACCCAAGTGCATATTGTGCATCCTAGCCCTGATTCTTGTAGCTTGTAGATAAGTCTCATGTGTGGTACAGTATCGAACGCTTTGGCAAAATCTAAAAAGATTACATCCACCTCTTTACCCTGATCTAGGTTTGCTTTTACTGTTTCATAAAAGCCAAGTAAGTTGGTTTGACAGGATCTGTCCTTCATAAACCCATGTTGATTCCTTTTAATGACCTTATTGACTTTAAGGAACTTCTGAATACTATCTCTTAGAATACCTTCCAATACTTTCCCCACTATAGATGTAAGACTAACTGGTCTATAATTACCTGGTTCAGCTTTACTTCCCTTTTTGAATATAGGCACTACTTCCGCTATACGCCAGTCTTTGGGAACCATACCTGATATAACTGAATCCTTAAAGATCAAAAAATAGCGGTTTTGCAAGGTCAGAATGAAGCTCCATTAGAACCCTTGGGTGAATACCATCGGGACCTGGTGACTTATTAATCTTTAAAGGTTTTAATCGGTCACAGACTACTTCCTCGCTTAAATAAGTACCTATCAGTGGGATATTCTCATTATTGAGATTATATGTTAGTCCCTGAATTGGGTCCTCTCTAGTAAATACTGTTGAAAAAAATTCCGCTATGTCATTATCATTTTTGCTTAAGACTCCCAACTTGTCTTTTAAAGGGCCTATACTCTCCTTCTTTAATCTCTTGCTATTAATGTATTTAAATAATTTTTTGGGATTCGCTTTGCTTTCCTTTGCTACTAGTTTTTCAGTTTCTACTTTAGCCGCTCTTATTTCCTTTTTGCATATTTTGTTACATTCCTTATAGTGCTGAAATGACTCTGCTTCCCCGTTAGATTTGTATTTTTTAAATGCTCGCCTTTTCTTGCCCATAAGTTCCTTAATCTTTTTGTTAAGCCACATCTGTTTATGATTTTTATTCCTTTTTTTGCTGCTCGTAGGAATAAATTTGAGTGTATTTTTAGCTAGCATGAATTTTAGTACCTCCCATTTCTCCGTAGTATTTTTTCCTTAAAACAAATCTTCCCATTCAATATCCCTGAAAAATACCCTCATCTTTTCAAAATTTGCTTTGCTAAAGTTTAGAGTCCTAGTTGAGCCAGTATAGGGCTGTTTATGGAAACTGATATTGAATGTGACCATATTGTGGTCGCTGTTTCCTATGGGTTCCCCTACTATAATACCTAATACCAAATCCCCATTGTTTGTTAATACCAGGTCTAAGATTGCATTGTACCTAGTTGGTTCCTCAATTAGTTGAACTAAGTAGTTATTATTAAGTGTGTTTAAAAACATAATGCCCCTAGCAGTATCACATGAATCGTTTTTCCAGTTTATCTCTGGGTAGTTAAAATCTCCCATCACTACTATGTCTCCTACTCCTGCTGCTCTTTCAATTTGCTTTTGTAACAATTCCTCATCAGATGCGTTGATACCAGGCGGCCTATAGCATACACCCAATACTAACTTTTTTATTCCTTTTTCCCCGCATGCAATTTCTACCCATAATGTCTCGACAGTGTCTACAGTCCCCTCCTGAATATCTTCCCGTATATAAGGTTTTAAAAATGGATTTACGTAAAGACACACCCCTCCACCATTTTTATTTAGTCTGTCTCTCCTAAACAGTGTATAGCCCTCTAGATCGACTGTCCAATCATGAGATTCGTCCCACCAAGTTTCAGTAATGCCTATAATATCATACTGTTTGCTTGCTGCAAGTATTTCTAGTTCACCCTTTTTACCAGTAATGCTTCTGGCGTTTACATACATACAACTAAGATAAGTATTTTCCCTTGCGTTAGGGACATCTTTCACCTTATGTAGCAATGATGACCTGTAATCGTCATTGGTTAGTGCTTTGGTAAAATCTCTTTTAGTACCTATGTTAGTAACCTTACCGCCTGCTCTTACCCTCCCCCCAGGTACAGATTTCAGCCCTATCAATTTTCTTTCAGAAGGAATTGGCTTCTCTCCCAGAAGTCCAGACTTTTGTAAAGGGAGTGCTGCATATCCAGCCTCCTTTTGTGCCCCCAGTGGCACCATGGGACCTTAACGTGGTGTTATAGTTCCTAAAGTCTCACTGGTTTTAGCCTCTTCAAACAGTTGAATTAAAATTTCTCACTTGGAAGGTGGTCATGTTGTTGGCCTTGGCATCTGCAAGGCGGGTGTCCGAATTGGCGGCTTTGTCTCACAAGAGCCCCTATCTGATTTTCCATATGGATAGAGCAGAATTGAGGACTCGTCCTCAATTTTTGCCTAAGGTGGTTTCATCTTTTCATATGAACCAACCTATTGTGGTGCCTGTGGCTACGGGTGACTTGGAGGATTCCAAGTCCCTTGATGTAGTCAGGACCTTAAAAATATATGTAGCCAGGACGGCTCGGGTTAGGAAAACAGAGGCACTGTTTGTCCTGTATGCAGCGAACAAGGTTGGCGCTCCTGCTTCTAAACAGACTATTGATTCAGCAGGCTCATTCTACGGCTGGTTTGCCGTTACCAAATTCGGTAAAGGCCCATTCCACTAGGAAGGTGGGCTCTTCTTGGGCGGCTGCCCGAGGCGTCTCGGCATTAGAGCTTTGCCGAGCGGCGACTTGGTCGGGTTCAAACACTTTTGCTAAATTCTACAAGTTTGATACCTTGGCTGAGGAGGACTTCATGTTTGCTCAATCAGTGCTGCAGAGTCATCCGCACTCTCCCGCCCGGTCTGGAGCTTTGGTATAATCCCCATGGTCCTTACGGAGTCCCCAGCATCCTCTAGGACATAAGAGAAAATAAGATTTTAAACCTACCGGTAAATCTTTTTCTCCTAGTCCGTAGAGGATGCTGGGCGCCCGTCCCAGTGCAGACTAAATTCTGCAAGACTTGTATATAGTTATTGCTTACATAAGGGTTATGTTACAGTTTTGATCAGTCTCTGGCTGATGCTGTTTTGTTTCATACTGTTAACTGGTTCGTATGTTCCAAGTTGTACGGTGTGGATGGTGTGGGCTGGTATGTATCTTGCCCTTAGATTAACAAAAATCCTTTCCTCGTACTGTCCGTCTACTCTGGGCACAGTTCTCTAACTGAGGTCTGGAGCAGGGGCATAGAGGGAGGAGCCAGTGCACACCCATCTAAAGTCTTTAGAGTGCCCATGTCTCCTGCGGAGACCGTCTATACCCCATGGTCCTTACGGAGTCCCCAGCATCCTCTACGGACTAGAATAAAAAGATTTACCGGTAGGTTTAAAATCTTATTTTTTCCAATTCCCCATTTCCCCTCTCTGACCACCACCAGCTCTCCTTTAACCTATCTCTCTCGACTTCCCCATCTCTATCTCCTAATGCTACCATCAATAAGTGTAACATTGAAGCTATTGACACCACATTCCTTTCCTCCCTGTTTGACTCACTTCTCTCTCCTATTCTCTCTCTCTCTCATGCCCTGAACAAGCCTCTTCCACATACAATGCATCCCTTACTTCTGCTCTTGACTCTGTTGATCCACCAATCACTATTCACCCTCGCAAATTAACACCTCAACCCTGGCACACCAAATGCACCAGATATCTGCAAAAATGCTCACGTACTGCTGAGCGACACTGGAGGAAATCACGCTCTAAGGCAGACTTCCTCCATTTCAAACTTATGCTCTCATCCTTCAGTGCTGCCCTTTCTCTTGCTAAACAGTCATACTTCAAGAACCTCAACTCCTCCCAGTCTTCCAACCCCCGGCGCCTCTTTGCCACTCTCAACTCACTCCTCTGCCCACCTCCACCTCGTCTCCCTTCCTCACTCTCTGCTCTTGACTTTGCCACTTACTTCACATCCAAAATTGACTCCATATGTCAGGACATCACATCACAACAGTCCATCAGTAACCAGCCTTCTCCCATCCCTTACCAACCCTCCCCATCCCTCGCACCTACTCTGACATCTTTCTCCCATGCATCATAGCCCTCATTCGTTCCTGTCCCCTCACCACCTCCCCACTTGACCCTATCCCCTCCCGCCTTCTCCGCTACTTCTCTCCTTCTGCTTGTTCCCATCTTTCCCTCCTTCTCAATCTCTCCCTCTCATCAGGCACTGTCCCCTCTGCCTTCAAGCATGCACTCATCTCTCCTATTCTTAAAAAACCTACCCTTGATCCAAACACTCTCTCCAACTACCGACCCATCTCTCTCCTCCCTTTTGCCTCCAAACTCCTTGAGCGTATTGTCTACAACCGCCTTACTTCCTTTCTTTCCTCACACTCACTGCTTGACCCATTCCAGTCTGGCTTCCGTCCTCTCCACTCCACTGAAACTGCCCTTACAAAAGTATGCAATTACCTCCATGCTGCTAAATCTAAGGGACGCTACTCTCTACTTATTCTACTTGATCTCTCTGCTGCTTTTGACACTGTGGACCATCCTCTCCTACTGCAAATACTTCACTCCATTGGTCTGCGTGACACTGCCCTCTCTTGGCTTTCCTCCTACCTTTCTGACCGTTCATTCTCTGTCTCCTCTCATGACTCCACCTCCCCCTCACTTCCACTAACTGTAGGGGTACCCCAAGGTTCTGTCCTTGGTCCTCTTCTCTTCTCTCTCTATACGTCCTCACTAGGTAAGCTCATTAGTTCTTTTGGTTTCCAATATCATCTCTATGCTGATGATACCCAAATCTATCTTTCCTCTCCAGACCTCTCCCCTGCTCTCCTCACTCGTATCTCCAACTGTCTCTCTGCTACCTTTTCCTGGATGTCCCAGCGCTTTCTTAAACTTAACATGTCTAAGACCGAGCTGATCATCTTCTCTCCCTCCCGCATAACCTTACCTCCTACAATCTCATTATCTATTGATGGCACTACTATCTCCTCTAGCCCCCAAGTGCGCTGTCTTGGAGTAATCCTTGACTCCTCCCTCTCCTTCAAACCACACATTCAGCACCTCTCACAAACCTGCCGTTTTCATCTAAAAAATATTTCCAGGATCAGACCCTTTCTGACCCAGGATGCTACTAAGACTCTTATCCACTCACTGGTCATCTCCAGACTGGACTACTGTAATCTCCTCCTGACTGGCATTCCTGACAAATACCTCTCTCCACTCCAATCCATCCTCAATGCTGCCTCCTGGCTCATCTTCCTCACCAAACGCACTACGTCTACCTCTCCTCTCTTACTAGACCTTCACTGGCTCCCCTTCCCTTTCAGAATCCATTTCAAGCTTCTCACACTCGCTTACAAAGCCCTCACCCACTCCTCTCCCATCTACATCTCTGACCTTATCTCCCTTTACACTCCCACCCGTCCTCTTCGCTCTGCTACTGTACGCCGACTCTCCTGCCTACGGATTACTTCCTCCCACTCCTACCTCCAAGATTTTTCACGTGCTGCACCACTTCTCTGGAATTCCCTACCTCTCCCCCTCAGACTCTCCACCTCTCTACAAAACTTCAAATGGGCTCTCAAGACCCACTTCTTCACCAAGCCAAATCTCATCCTAACCCTCTGTTCTACGCTCTCTATGTACCCCATCTGTGTCACCCCTGTCTGTCTACCCCTCCCCTTTAGAATGTAAGCTCTCATGAGCAGGGCCCTCTTCCCTCATGTGCTTATCCTTTCTTACTTTAATAATCTTCAACTGCACCAAATCCAGCAGTCTTCTGCTACCTGATACTTCTTCCAGTGTCATCTGCTGATGTAACTATGTTTATTTACCCTGTACTTGTCCTATACTGTCATCAACTGTAAGTTGCTGTTTTCCTGTTTGATTATTTGTTTATGTACTCTGTAATTGGGCGCTGCGGAACCCTTGTGGCGCCATATAAATAAAGGATAATAATAATAACTTCTGCTACACAAATATGTGTTCTTTACTCTAGCTATTTTGGTACATCTTCCCCTCATCGGTGGACCACACCCACTAACAGTATGCCGCTGCCCATTGCAGGTAATCTAAAACGTTTTTAAGTTACCTCAACATTTAAGTTTGGATTATATTTGCATGATGTATGTTGATTCAAGTTCTGTCTGTTGTATTTTATGCTTCAGAATAGTAATTATAAAATATTGCACAAGGTCAAATGGTTTATTTTGTGTAGAAAAAGATTGCATGTGTTGGTGTCTTTGTACATACAACTGTTCCATTTGTTTTTAAAAAGAAAACAAAACAATCAAACATCTTAAACAAATTTCAGTCTGCCTGAGATTGTTCTATTGGCTTCACTGCATACATGTCACATCCACCCCTGTCAGATGTGTAGACCCTCTTCCACGGACAGTGCACAATGAGCAGAGGAGTAAGGACTGGGGCTTATCTATCATGGCAGTTCCCATTATGGGATTTAATTTTCTTTTTTAATTCAGATACTGGTTTCTAATGAAATAAAGAGATAGATAGATAGATAGATAGATAGATAGATAGATAGATAGATAGATAGATAGATAGATAGATGTTATAATGCCTGCCTGGTTAAAATGCCGTAAGTATCATTTTAGCCCTGTTGGTACCCTGGCGCTTGATAGATAGATAGATAGATAGATAGACAGACAGACAGACAGACAGACAGACAGACAGACAGACAGATACTGTAGATAGATAGATAGATAGATAGATAGATAGATAGATAGATAGATAGATAGATAGATAGATAGATAGATAGATAGATAGATAGATAGATAAATAGATAGATAGATAGACAGAGACAGTTTGTGGAAGAGAAATTATCATAACTGACTTTATTATTCTTAGAATGTACAAAACCTTATAGACAATTCTAGTGCATTTATTTTTAAGCAAAATAAAATAAAATTTCCCCTGAATTTGTTTATACGGCAGATAAAGTAAATAAGACAGGCTTTGCCAGTGGGAGGATCTCCAGCTACAGATTTCCTCTTCTCCTGGGAGATGTTTTCTTCTAATTTTCCTAGAAGTGGGAAGCTGTACCCCTCCCAAATTGTCTTGCTGTCCTTTTGCATTAAAACATACAAAGTGTTTGTTAATGCTAACAGCCTTAAAGAGTTTACTAATTACAGCATAGAAAGACCATGTAATAATTAACTTGTCACACTCAAGTACAAACTGTAAAAAATACTCTATCGGTGTGTTTACATTCCATTATTTGTGTAGTTTATGTATAATCTAATTGTTTATTTTGGTTTGTACTAAATTATAAATATTGTTTAACCACTTAACTACTGTAGCTAATATTTTTTTGTGAAAAAACGGTCAGCAATGATCTTTATTTATAATTGAATTAGGTTAAGAATACCTATTTAAAATATATCAATACAATTAAAAAAAAATATTTTTTTAAATAAAAAAAGCAATTTTGGCGCCTGCTCCTATCTGCAGCCTCTGGGGATCATGAGGGAATGTAAGGGGCTGCATTCCCCAGCAACTGCTAATGTCGTGGGGTGGGGGTGCTGCCGGGTTGCTGCCGGGTTGCTTGATCAACAGTGATCGGCGGAACGGCAGAGGCAAGGGAAGCATGAGGTCCCTCTGGAGAGCGGTAGCTGCCGGAATGTTCTCTTCCTGCAGCCACACAGTGAGTTTTTTGACTGATTGCATCATATTCGACCTTGTCAGGGGAAGCCCAGCCTGGTGTGGTCGCATCTGATGCCACCATGCCAGGCAAGTGGTTAAAATATAGTACAATTGTATTGCTTTTAAGAAAAGTCTAAAAATATACACACGTTAATTAGTATTAAAACTGTGCCAACTTTTTCAACAACTGCTCTATAGAAATAATTTAATAAAGTCTTGTAAGTATTATTAAAACAAATAAAAACAACACAGAAAATTGCACAGATGTTTTTGGCTAATTTTCATGGTGTTTGTCTGTATGATGGTAGTCTGGTTTTCAATTTCAGTATATTAGTAATTGAGTATAAGCTGGGTGCAGTGTAGCCCCCCTGGCCCCCAACCCTTAACAGCAACTTTATACATCTGAAAACATAATCTTGAACTACTGTCCAACACACCCTCTTAATCTATCACTGATCTGTAGTTGGCCTCATCTCTAATCGCCTCCCTCCCCACCTACAAGACTTCCCTCCTGCCATTACCCATGTAAGTAATTCATGGGCACACCCAATCACTCTCTCCCAGCCTTTCAAAACAAAAAAGCTCTCTGAACACATACGCTCTGAACACCCGCTTCCTTATTGCAGCCCATCCTATTCTCTTTGATATGTCCCCAATCTTTCACTTGCACCTCTTAAGGGCCCTACACACTGGCAGATAATATGCACGATATGAACGTTCTCGTTCATTAATGAACGAGAACTCGTTCATATCGTGCAGCGTGTAGGCACCAACGACGAACGATGCGCGGCCCCGCGCTCGTTCATAGTTGGTGCCCCGTCGCTTATGCATGCAGGCCAATATGGATGAGATTGTCCATATTAGCATGCATTGCTATGGCGCCGGGTGATGGGGGGAGTGAAGAAACTTCATTTTCCCCCACCGCCGGGTCGCCCGTCTGCCGTATCGGCGGTCGGGCAGCTCGGCGGCGGGTCGCCCAGTCTGTAGGGCCCTTTAGCTGTGCCACCTTCCCTGTAGTTTATAGGTTCTCTCCTGAGTGGGACACTTTATACTCTTTGTTTTCATGACCTGCATTTCCATTTTTATTCTTTATATATTCTCTGTCTTCCTCACTCTTCTGGGCACATATACTGTATTTCATATTTTTATTAAAATGCTACATTATAAACATTGATTAAGTATAAAAATACACTATATAACAGATATTTAAATTAAATCCCCCAAAGCTTTTCACTCTACCATAAAAAAAATCTCTTTATCAAAATTATATGGCAACATATAAAAGTGAGACAATACCAGTCATAATAATACAATAGTCGATCCCCTTATGTATATGTTTCTGCACAATGGAATATAAAGGAATACTGTATAATGACGGTGACATATACATCTATGTCATTGCTCATGGCGGATGGGACTATTCACACCCATGATTCGCTTGTTGCGACTCGTGTGCCCGTATATATGGGCACATGCGATAGTTGCACCTGCTATCAATAGGGAATACATTTAGTACGATCGCGGGGGCGACTATTTGCAACCAGTTGTGTGTAGTTGCTGCTGCAATGCACGCACACGTTTGTACACATCACGGCAAGGACGACAAAGGATGTATCTGTAATATAGTTAGTTAACATATAATACATTACGTAAATATGAGTCACAAATGAAGAATTCCATTCAGTGCCACAGGACAGTGCTAGTGCCAAATTCCTATAGCATGTAATTCCCATGTAATTTCTATGTACAATTGTTTCACCCAAAAAGTAATTGGGCCTCATATGCAAACGTGCACACAAAAAACAACAACTATACTCATAAATACAATTTTGCAGACCTTTGATTTTAGAGATGAACAGCGACAGGAAGCAGACTCTGAGTATAGTAAAGGCGTGTTGATGCATCGGGGCATAATTAGACATGGATGCATCTGCAGATACGCATTTAAAGAGGAGTACAGTATCTCTTGCAGGTGTTGGAGGGCTGGTGCAACAATATGCTATGATAATAATGACTTCCAGCAGCATTACATAGCTGTGGCTGATTGCATATAGAACACTCCAGCTGAAAGTACTTAAATCATTAGCGCGTTGGTTGTGTTATATTGTCACGACCATCTATTCCCATAACTTATTTGACAATTCCATGTAGACTATTGCAGAAAATAAGTTCCCCATTTCATTCTAAAGGGGTAAACAACAGATGTAGAGATATTTGTATTTAATTACATTTTATGTGGAAAATGCAACTTTCACATTTATTAATGATTAAGACAATATTTTATTTTGTGTATGACACACTTTATTAGATTTGGATTGATAGGGCAATATGACTTCAGCATTTATCAGTAACATCACCAGGCAACATCTGTAAGCTATTGTGGGCTTTAAGTATACACATTTATTCGCGCTTTTTTGTGCAGATTTTCCTATTTACATCACAAATAAATGATAACGATTAAAGATTCAAGTATACCATATTTGTTTACTGAAATGAACACCTGCAGAAAACTATAGACATGAAAATGCTGAAAGCTGAGAAGGACTTGAATGCTGAAAAAAGACTGACAAGAGATAAAAGACCTTTCTATCAAAGCCAACAAATAAAACGCACATACTGTAGCAACAAGAGGATACCTGAAACAAATTAGGTCTCTAGAAATGCATTATCCCGAAATAATATAGAAAAAGGCACAAAAAGATACAGAAAAATGTAAGTGTTGCTATTGAGTGATTTTTTTCTGTACACCAGTACAGGGAAGACAGCTATTGCAGGGGGTGCACCAGCTATAAGATGGCTATTGCAGGGGGTGCATCAGCTATAAGATGGTTATTGCAGTGGGTGCATCGGCTATAAGATGGCTATTGCAGTGGGTGCATCGACTATAAGACAGCTATTATAGGGGATGCATCGGCTATAAGACAGCTATTGCAGGGGGTGCAGCAGCTATAAGGCGGCTATTGCAGGGGGTGCACCAGCTATAAGATGGCTATTGCAGGGGGTGCACCAGCTATAAGATGGCTATTGCAGTGGGTGCATCGGCTATAAGATGGCTATTGCAGTGGGTGCATCGACTATAAGACAGCTATTATAGGGGATGCATCGGCTATAAGACAGCTATTGCAGGGGGTGCAGCAGCTATAAGATGGCTATTGCAGTGGGTGCACCAGCTATAAGATGGCTGTTGCAGGGGGTGCATCGGCTTTAAGGTGGTTATTGCAAGGGGTGCATCAGCTATAAGGCGGCTATTGCAGGGGGTGCACCGGCTATAAGACGGCTATTGCAGTGGGTGCACCAGCTATAAGGCGGCTATTGCAGGGGGTGCACCGGCTATAAGACGGCTATTGCAGTGGGTGCACCAGCTATAAGATGGCTATTGCAGTGGGTGCATCGGCTATAAGATGGCTATTGCAGTGGGTGCATCGACTATAAGACAGTTATTAAAGGGGATGCATCGGCTATAAGACCGCTATTGCAGGGGGTGCAGCAGCTATAAGATGGCTATTGCAGGGGGTGCAGCAGCTATAAGATGGCTATTGCAGGGGGTGCACCAGCTATAAGATTGCTATTGCAGGGGGTGCATCGGCTATAAGGTGGTTATTGCAAGGGGTGCATCAGCTATAAGGCTGATATTGCAGGGGGTGCACTGGCTATAAGACGGCTATTGCAGGGGGTGCATCGGCTATAAGACGGCTATTGCAGTGGGTGCATCGGCTATAAGACGGCTATGGCATGGGGTGCACTGGCTATAAGGCGGTTATTGCAGGGAGTGCACTGGCTATAAAACGGCTATTGCAGGGTGTGCCCCAGCTATAAGATGGCTATTGCAGGGGGTACACCAGCTATAAGATGGCTATTGCAGGGGGTGCATCGGCTATAAGGTGGTTATTGCAAGGGGTGCATCAGCTATAAGGCGGCTATTGCATGGGGTGCACCGGCTATAAGACGGCTATTGCAGGGGGTGCATCGGCTATAAGACGGCTATGGCATGGGGTGCACTGGCTATAAGGCGGTTATTGCAGGGGGTGCCCCAGCTATAAGATGGCTATTGCAAGGGGTGCATCGGCTATAAGACGGCTATTGCAAGGGGTGCATCGGCTATAAGACGGCTATTGCAAGGGGTGCATCGGCTATAAGACGGCTATTGCAAGGGGTGCATCGGCTATAAGACGGCTATTGCAAGGGGTGCATCGGCTATAAGATGGCTATTGCAGGGGTGCATCGTCTATAAGACGGCTATTGCAGTGGGTGCACTGGCTATAAAACGGCTATTGCAGAGGGTGCCCCAGCTTTAAGATGGCTATTGCAAGGGGTGCATCGGCTATAAGATGGCTATTGCAAGGGGTGCATCGGCTATAAAACGGCTATTGCAGGGGGTTCATCGGCTATAAGCAGGCTATTGCAAGGTTGCAAGGGGTGTGTCGGTTATAAGATGGCTATTGCAGGGGGTGCACTGGCTATAAGATGGCTATTGCAGGGCAGGGGCTGCACCGGCTATAAGACAGCTATTTCAGGCTATAAGATGGCTATTGCAGGGGTTGCACTGACTATAAGACCCTTAGGGAAGGAAAATCAAAGGTACCCATTAAATGTAATTTAGTATATGTTAGGTTTAGTAAGTCAGATGAAGGAAAACCATTGTCCAGAGATCCCAAAGTCCCTGACACTGTAGACAGTAGATTTTTCTAATAGTATAATGTGCTATCTACTGTAGCTGTAAGCAGTTACTTATTTGACAGCTGTTTGCCCCATTTTCTTTCCACTCACTATCTTCTTGACCCACTACATTGGGTTTCTAATGCTTTCTACACCATGACTGCCCCATCAACCCACTTGTGGCTTACTCAAATGGTCACTATTCATTTTCCTGTAACACTCTCTTTTGCTTTCAATACAGTTATATACCCTCATCTGCTGGACACAATTCACAACCTTGGCCTTCACAACACTTTTCTCTCCTGATTAATTTCCTACTTTAATGCTATTTCTGGCACTTTCATCCCTTCATTCCATCAGTGGGTGTGGATCATTAGATCTACTATTGACTGTAGACCTTTTTAATGTAGATCTATAGACTGGATATCCCGCCAGTATGAGTCCCTTATACCTAGTGGAGCTGGTGGAGCGGTAGTTGAGCACACAGGATACAAGAAAAATAAAAGGTCTGGTGGCCTAGTTCACTGAACCATGCAGTATACAGTAGTCAGAGAAAAGCGCAGACCAGAGAATGGGTCTAAACATTGTTGTAGACCAAACTACACCCCTTCATGGCAATGGTATTCCCTGAGGAATATGAGAGTCATGAGATTTAATTAAAGGTTATGTTTTAATATTCACCCATATCTCTTTGGGATGCACAAAGGGGACCTCAACTATATGATAAATGAGATAATTGCTTGAAACGAATATAAATAAGAGTGCTCCTGGAAGAGATATTTTTGTCCTTTTTCTTCCACTCTTGGAATTCTGGAACATGACAGAGTTCAAGGTCTACAAATTATCCAGATCTTAATCAGGTCGAGCATCTGTGAGATGTACTGGTAAAACAAGTCCAAGCCTTGGAGGTCGCACCTCCCAACTTACTGGACTTAAATGATCTGCTGCTAATGTCGGTGCCAGATACCACAGGACACCTTCAGAGATCTTGTGGAGTTTATGCCTCAACAGGTCAGAGCTGTGTTGACAGCATGAGGGTTCCTAACAATATTAGCAGGTGGTATTTATGTTATAGCTGACCGGTGCATATTCTACCTGTTCCACAACAATAGCCATCCAACCAGTGCTGCCAGCAAGGGGTCCGTCCTGAGTTGGATGCAGTTTGTTTCCAATCGCAAACATTAGACGCACTCTGAAAAAAATACATTTTGCTACTTATGCAAGATGCGTCCAACATAATATGCCTCTTACTCCAGCAAACAGGAGCAGACGCATCTGACATACAGCAGCTGGGATCACGTATACAGTGGGGGATGCAGTTAATTTGCTGGCTGTCGGGATCCCGGCAGTCAGGATACCGACGCCGGAATCCCAACAGCCGACAGTCGAAATCCCAGCACACAGGGGCTATTCCCACTCGTGGTTGTCAAGAGGACTCTTTGTGCTCGCCTTGCTGACGGCATTCTGGTGGGCGGGATGCCGCTGTCAGGATATTTACAGCGGGCACTCCGTCCGCCGGGAATATGTGTATATTCCATACAGCAGATGTGCAGAAATATGGCAATGCCATAGCCACAGAGATAAAATTGCGAGATGTGCACTGTGGCTCCAGTGCATGCACAGTTCCAAAAACATTGGTCAACTGCGACCAAATCAGGACTGCGTCCGAGGCTGAACCAGCCCCATTGTTGGCAAGAACTTCCCAAATACTGATGCTGGATTTCAGCTGTAGAAAGCATGTCACAGGTGGTGTACATTTTTTTACACAAAATGATGTTATGATTTATTGCTTTAATTGTTTATTTGTTCAATAATCTCGGAGTATATGAGACATTCAACTGCGGAAATGTCAGTAAACACTGGGAAAATGGGGATGTTCTAACACTTTTGACCAGTAGTGTGTATTTGTGGTGCACCTGCTCCCAATGCCTACATGAGAATTCCCTGATACATCCCAGCTATGCCTCTAGTCATAACTGGAGATGTGCCTGAAATGGGTGCCACTCTGCATCGGGCCCACAGTGTGCAAATACTGCGACCGTGAGTACTGTAAATAAGGGGATACCAGGGGAGAGTTTGTAGTATTATTACCCTTTATTTATATGGCGCCAAAAGGGATCCGCAGAGCACTTAAACAAATTGGCAATAAGAAAACACTGAATTACAGTTCGAGGCAATATAGGACAAGTACAGGGCATATAAACATTTCTGCTTCATAAGTATCATGGTGGCAGAAAACCGAGAGATTTAGTAAGGGAAGGGAGTAATGAGTAGAAGATAGTTTAAGTAAGAGAAGGAAAAGCACATGAGAGAGCCCTGCTCATGAGAGAAGACATTCTTAAGGGTAGAGGCAGACAGACAGGTGACACAGATGAGGTAGACAGAAGGCTTAGGATGAGGGTTTGCTGGGATTGGTGAAGAAGTGGGTTTTAAAGCCCGTTTGAAGTTTTGTAGAGAAGTGGAGAGTCTGAGGGGGAGAGGTAGAGAATTCCAGAGAAAGGGAGCAGCACGTGCAAAATCTTGGCGGTAGGAGTGAGAGGAAGTAATCAGTAGGCAGGAGAGCCGGCATGCATTAGCGGTGAGAATAGGACGGACTGGAGTACAAGGGGAGATAAGGTCAGAGACGCAAATAGGAGAGGAGTGGGTGAGGGCTTTGTAAGTGAGTGGAAGAAGCTTGAAATGGATTCTGAAGGGGAACGGGAGCCAGTGGACGTAGTAAGTTTGGTGAGGAAGATGAGACGAGCAACAGCATCGAGGATAGATTGGAGTGGAGAGAGGAGTTTGTCAGGGAAATTACAGTAGTCCAGTCTGGAGATATCCACTGTGTGCCAATGCTATGACCATGAGTACTGTAAATAAGAGGATACCAGGGTAGAGTAACCCACCAAAGTACAACTATCTGTATGGGATAAAGTAGAAATTCATGTTTAAGGGCAAAAAAAATCTCTTCAATGTTCATCCAAAAGACTTGTCTTATATGTTTTTTAGATTGCCTTTTTCCTGTTATAAATACACAATACACGTTTTCTTGGCCTCTACATCTTCCTCTCTCAACAGCTTCCTTTCTTGAACAGAAAGTCTGACTGGCTTTGCATAACTTGCCTTTACATGATATAGTTAAACTCCGAAGTTCTACAGGGGATCATCTTTCTGAGATGTAAGATGTCCTTGGGCACATTTTATGTGAACTGTTATTAATTTGAAAGAGATTCACTGCTATGTTACATTTAATATCTTTGTGATGACTTTAGATCGGCAAAGATTTATTTTTTTATTTAAATAGAGCAAATTATTTTTTTCAAGCTCCAGAGTAATTTTCCTGGTATATATCAAGAGAAGAGTAAATGTCAAAAACACATTGTTAAATGTTCTAAAAGCAATATAAAACATTTCAGAATTCTATTAATTCTCCTCCTATAGATAATTATAGGCCCACCTTCCCACTGCTACTTGCCTATTTACAGAGAATAATCTATGTACGTCATCCCAGCTGTTCCATCTTTAAGGGCCCTACACACTGCGCGATGCGCCACCAAGCTGCCCAACCACGGATACGGCCGCCAGGCGACCCGGCGGCGGGGGAGCAGTGACGGGGAGAGTGAAGTTTCTCCACTCCCCCCGTCACCCAGCTCCATAGCAGTGCAGGCAAATATGGACGAGATCGTCCATATTGTCCTGCATGCACAAGCGACGGGGCACCAGCGATGAACGAGCGCGAGGCCGCGCATCGTTCATCGCTGGTGCCTCCACACTGAAAGATATGAACGGTATCTTGTTCATTAATGAACGAGATCGTTCATATCGTTCACTCATGTCGCCCAGTGTGTAGGGCCTATTAGTTTTATCTTCTTAGAAGTATTTATTTATTTTAGAATGATTTATATACTGACAATGGTCTTTTGTATGCATGTTTTTTCAATGTGATCCATATGATCCCCTAATAAGATTGTATTGCCCTGAATTAATTATTATCATTTGGCTACCCACATAAAGAATTGTTTATTTTGTAAAAATGTACTATCAAGTGCTTGTCACATGGCATGCTGATCACACCAATCACTTTTAGGGGGACATTTAACAAAGCTTGGAGAGAGATAAAGTGCAGAGATATACTGGAGTTATGCCATAGGATGCAAAAGAATATCCATCTGACTACATCTGCATGGCCCAATTATAATGTAACAATTGTAGTACTGTACGCAATCTACTACTATAGATGTGTCCTTGTTCATCTTGCATTATTTTGCCTGCTGCATACATACACATCGCAGCAGCAAATAACTGTAGCCAGCCGCAGCATGCATTGTTATGGATGCAGGTGCGTACGTACGTGTCCATGAATAGTTGTTGGTACATTGGCCCTCATGCCGAGTTGATCGCTCGCTAGCTACTTTTTGCAGCCGTGCAAACGCATAGTCGCCGCCCATGGGGGAGTGTATTTTCGCTTTGCAGCCGAGCGGAACGACAACGTTTTTTGCAGTTTCTGAGTAGGGCTGACCTTACTCAGCCCTTGCGATCACTTCAGCCTGTCCGGTCCCGGAATCGACGTCAGACACCCGCCCTGCAAACGCCTGGACACGCCTGCGTTTTCCCTACCACTCTTAGAAAACGGTCAGATGACACCCATAAACGCCCTCTTTCTGACAATCTCCTTGCGAACAGCTGTGCGAATGGAATCGTCGCTAGAAGCATTGCACAGCAACAGTGCTGTTTGTACCCGTACGACGCGCGTGCACATTGCGGAGCATACTCATGCGCAGTAGTAACCTGATCGCTGCACTGCGAAAATCGGCAGCGTGCGATCAACTCGGAATGAGGCCCATTATTCGCTGCAAACATGTCACATTTGCCACAAATAGGTTTTACTAGTGTAACACCCCGGTCCGAAGGTGTGTTAGTGGTCCAACCGCAGCTGACGATCTTCCGGAATTTCATCGTAATCAGCACACCGTGACAGAGAGGCAAACATACAGTAGAACTCCCTTTTCTAGAGCAGACAAAGAATGACCCGCAGCCAGTGCCAGATTAAGGTCCACATGGGCCTGGAGCTGAAATCTATGAAGGGCCTATTGCATGTCGCGCATTTGGTGTGATTAGCGTCACAAAGTGAGGGCAGGGGGGGGGGGGGTGTAGTGGCATACAACTGCACTTCCTCACTCCCACACTACATCTCTTCATTATACCACTACTACACTACATCTCCGCACTATGGGGCATATTTATCACAATCCGCATCTGACGTGCACGGAATGTGATAAATTCGACCAAAATCGCATTGAGATGATTGAATACATAGCAAGAAAGTATCAATTATGGCATACAGGGACAGAGCTTGTGAGAAAGCTCTTTTTCATGAAAAATACCCTGAGATTGTACAGCGCATGAGCCGCCACCGTCTACTCCCCTTTCCCACCTGTGACACCCCCTCCCACCTCTGCTTACACTAAGCTGCACGGTGATCAGTGAGCTCTCTCCCCCAGTCATATGGTCACTGGGCTCCTGCTCTGTGTGACCCAGATCAGCTGAGCTGTAAACCGGCATCTCATACACTGTAAATGGAGGTACCGGTTTACAGGACAGCTGATCGGTGTCACAGAGCAGGATTCCGGTGTCAGCTGACTGGGGGAGAGAGCTCACCGATCAACACTACGTTACCTACTTACACTACATTCCTGCACTATATCAATACGCTACCTCCCCACACTATATCCCGCACTACACCTCACCAACCTACCTCCCAACACTACATTACTGTTACCTACTTACACTACATTCCTGCACTATATCACTACGCTACCTCCCCACACTATATCCCCGCACTACTCCTCACCAACCTACCTCCCAACACTACATTACTGTTACCTACTTACACTACATTCCTGCACTATATCACTACGCTACCTTCCCACACTATATCCCTGCACTACATCTCACCAACCTACCTCCCAACACTACATTACTGTTACCTACTTACACTACATTCCTGCACTATATCACTACGCTACCTCCCCACACTATATCCCCGCACTACACCTCACCAAACTACCTCCCAACACTACATTACTGTTACCTGCTTGCACTACATTCCTGCACTATATCACTACGCTACCTCCCCACACTATATCCCCGCACTACACCTCACCAAACTACCTCCCAACACTACATTACTGTTACCTGCTTACACTACATTCCTGCACTATATCACTACGCAACTTCCCCACACTATATCCCCGCACTACACCTCACCAATCTACCTCCCAACACTACATTACTGTTACCTACTTACACTACATTTACTGCACTATATCACTACGCTACCTCCCCACACTATATCCCTGCACTACACCTCACCAATCTACCTCCCAACACTACATTACTGTTACCTACTTACACTACATTCCTGCACTATATCACTAAGCTACCTTCCCACACTATATCCCCGCACTACACCTCACCAACCTACCTCCCAACACTACATTACTGTTACCTACTTACACTACATTCCTGCACTATATCACTACGCTACCTCCCCACACTATATCCCCGCACTACACCTCACCAAGCTACCTCCCAACACTACATTACTGTTACCTACTTACACTACATTTCTGCACTATATCACTACGCTACCTCCCCACACTATATCCCCGCACTACACCTCACCAAGCTACCTCCCAACACTACATTACTGTTACCTACTTACACTATATTCCTGCACTATATCACTACGCTACCTTCCCACACTATATCCCCGCACTACACCTCACCAACCTACCTCCCAACACTACATTACTGTTACCTACTTACACTACATTCCTGCACTATATCACTACGCTACCTCCCCACACTATATCCCCGCACTACACCTCACCAACCTACCTCCCAACACTACATTACTGTTACCTACTTACACTACATTCCTGCACTATATCACTACGCTACCTCCCCACACTATATCCCCGCACTACACCTCACCAAACTACTGCCCAACACTACATTACTGTTACCTGCTTACACTACATTCCTGCACTATATCACTACGCTACCTCCCCACACTATATCCCCGCACTACACCTCACCAAACTACCTCCCAACACTACATTACTGTTACCTGCTTACACTACATTCCTGCACTATATCACTACGCAACTTCCCCACACTATATCCCCGCACTACACCTCACCAATCTACCTCCCAACACTACATTACTGTTACCTACTTACACTACATTTACTGCACTATATCACTACGCTACCTCCCCACACTATATCCCCGCACTACACCTCACCAATCTACCTCCCAACACTACATTACTGTTACCTACTTACACTACATTCCTGCACTATATCACTAAGCTACCTTCCCACACTATATCCCCGCACTACACCTCACCAACCTACCTCCCAACACTACATTACTGTTACCTACTTACACTACATTCCTGCACTATATCACTACGCTACCTCCCCACACTATATCCCCGCACTACACCTCACCAAGCTACCTCCCAACACTACATTACTGTTACCTACTTACACTACATTTCTGCACTATATCACTACGCTACCTCCCCACACTATATCCCCGCACTACACCTCACCAAGCTACCTCCCAACACTACATTACTGTTACCTACTTACACTATATTCCTGCACTATATCACTACGCTACCTTCCCACACTATATCCCCGCACTACACCTCACCAACCTACCTCCCAACACTACATTACTGTTACCTACTTACACTACATTCCTGCACTATATCACTACGCTACCTCCCCACACTATATCCCCGCACTACACCTCACCAACCTACCTCCCAACACTACATTACTGTTACCTACTTACACTACATTCCTGCACTATATCACTACGCTACCTCCCCACACTATATCCCCGCACTACACCTTACCAAGCTACCTCCCAACACTACATTACTGTTACCTACTTACACTATATTCCTGCACTATATCACTACGCTACCTTCCCACACTATATCCCCGCACTACACCTCACCAACCAACCTCCCAACACTACATTACTGTTACCTACTTACACTACATTCCTGCACTATATCACTACGCTACCTCCCCACACTATATCCCCGCACTACACCTCACCAACCTACCTCCCAACACTACATTACTGTTAACTACTCACACCTCATCCTTTAGAGTGAAGCAGAACAACAGGATAGAGGGAAAGGAGGGGTGAGCCTGAGGAAGGAAGGAGTAGGAAAAAAAGGGGGACAGCTGGGTATAGAAGCAGGGAGGGGTGCGTACCTGGTCCTGGGGATGGGAGGGACTACGCTGGATGTCTAAATACTCACTACAGTGCATCAGCTTAGTGGCTGGCTTAGGCATGCGCAGGATCTTGAAACAGGAATGTGCAGGACATACCCCCAACACAGACTACTGACCTGATCTTCACATTGTATTCAGGGTCCCCTGCATTACTCATATTAGGAACTCTGATGGCTCCATGATGAAACTGCTGCTACATTTGGTCTATCAGGCACTGCCCTCTTTTCTACACAGTTTGTGAGAGGCGCAGGTGGCAAGAGGGGTGGAAGTACGGGTTGTGAAAGGAGTAGAGACACAGGTGGGGGGAGGCAGAGATACATTTGGAGAGGGAGACTGAAGCGTAGATGGGGAGAAGACAGACACAGGGGGAGAAGGGGGTAGAGATACAGGTGGGGAGGGAGGCAGAGATGCATTTGGAGAGGGAGGCGGAAGCGCAGATGGAGACAAGGCAAAGACACAGGTGGAGTGGAAGGTAGTGACAGAGGTAGAAGCACAGGTAGAGAGAAGGCAGAACCATAGGTGGGGTGGATGGCAGAGAAAGAGGTTGATAGGAGCAGAGACACAGGTGGAAAGGAGGGCAGAAGCACAGGTGGGGAGAGGGCAGAGAAACAGGTAGGGAGGGGGCAATGGCACAAGTGGCGAACGAGGCAGAGGTACTAGTAGGAAGGTATAGGGGTGGACACACAGGTAGTGAAGGTGGCAGAGAGACAGGTAGTGAAGGTGGCACAGAGACACAAATGGAGAGAGTGGTGGAAGCACAGGTAGAGAGAAGGCAGAAACATATGTGGAGAGGGGGAGTCATACAGGTGGGGAGGGGGTAGGGATACAGGTGGTGAGGGAGACAGAGACACAGGTGGAGAGGTGGTAGACACACAGGTGGGGAGGTGGTATAGATACAGGTGGAGAGGTGGTAGACACACAGGTGGGGAGGTGGTATAGATGCAGGTGGGGAGGGGGGGGAGATACAGGTGGGGGGAGATACAGGTGAGAAGGGGGGAGATACAGGTGGGGAGGAGGGGGGAGATACAGGTGGGGAGGAGGGGGGAGATACAGGTGGGGAGGGGGGGGAGATACAGGTGGGGAGGGGGGGGGGAGATACAGGTGGGGAGGGGGGGCGAGATACAGGTGAGAAGGGGGGAGATACAGGTGGGAGGGGGGATACAGGTGGGGAAGGGGGGGGGGAGATACTGGTGTAAGAGCAGCAGATGACATGAAAGGAGTAAAAATGGGATGGGGGAGTGTGCAGCATGTTCACAGGAGGAGCTGCGACCCCCTGTGTGAACGGTGCAAACAAGCAGCAGACCTCTGTCCTAAATGATGTAGCACTCACAACTCCCCTCCCCCCCCTTCCCCGGCAACCCCACTGACCCCCAGCTCTACCCACCTGCTGAAGATCCATCTTCAAAGTTCTAACACTGTCAGCAGAGTCTGCAAAGCTTCAGGCCATTCATGATCCAAAGGTGCACAGGAGGCAGGGCTTTGGACGGATCCAGGAGGCAGGGCTTTGGACGGATCCCGGAGGCGGGGCTTTGGACGGATCCCGGAGGCGGAGCTTTGATGGGTCCCGGGGGCGGAGCTTGGACGGATCCCGAAGATAGAGCTCTGGACGGGTCCCGGGGGCGGAGCTTGGACGGATCCCGAAGATAGAGCTCTGGACGGATCCTGGGGGCGGAGCTTAAACGGATCCCGGAGGCGGAGCTTTGACGGGTCCCGGGGGCGGAACTTGGACGGATCCCGAAGATGGAGCTCTGAACGGGTCCCGGGGGCGGAGCTTGGACAGATCACAGAGGCTGAGCTGTGGGCGGATCCTGGAGGCGGAGCTTCTTACAGGTCTGGGAGGTGGTGCTTACGGCTTAGAAGGCCGGCTCTGGTCAGGGGGAGAGTAAGCTGGGCTGGTGGGTGACAGGAAAAACTTTTTCCTGTCAACACTGGCAGTACTGCAAGGGATCCTGTGGGCCTATTTTGAATGGGGGGCCTGGAGCTGCAGCTCCATCCGCCCCATTGTTAATCCGGCCCTGCCCACAGCAGATACAACACAGTTTTATTAAGGTAAGCAAGCTGGCATTGTCTTTATAATAGCACAGTCTCGTATAACCAGCAATATCAATAGGCAGGTGAGTTGAGGGAACCGGTAAGCAAGCTGGCACTGTCTTATTAATAGCACAGTCTCGTATAACCAGCAATAACAATAGGCAGGTGAGTTGCGGGAACAGGTAAGCAAGCAGGCGCTGCCTTATTAAAAGCACAATCTTTTATAATATTCTTTAACAGACACTGCTGGGCGGAGCTTGCGTAACACAGTCAATAATAAGCCCGCCTTGAAGCAATAAACACACAGGTATAATAACTTTAACAGGCACTGCTGGAGCAGAGCTTGCATAACACAGTCAATAATAACCCGCCTTTGTAATAAAAGCACACAGGTATAATAACTTTAACAGGCACTGCTGGAGCAGAGCTTGCATAACACAGTCCATAATAACCCGCCTTTGCAATAAAAGCACACAGGTATAATAACTTTAACAGGCACTGCTGGGTGGAACTTGCATAACACAGTCAATAATAACCCGCCTTTGCAATAAAAGCACACAGGTATAATAACTTTAACAGGCACTGCTGGGTGGAACTTGCATAACACAGTCAATAATAACCCGCCTTTGCAATAGTAATAAGCACACCGGTATATTAGCTTTAACAGGCACTGCTGGGCGGAGCTTGCATAACACAGTAATTACTAAGGGGAGCCAACCCCCTGTTTTAACTGCTTTGCGGGGTAACAGAATGAGGGTAGCCTACCCCCTTCACAAACATTCCCAGATAGGGCCACACACATAATGAGGGGAGACTGCCCCTCTTATTAACTAAATTGCAGAATGGAGCAGCGGAAAGGGTTAAACCAAGGGCGCAGAGGGGTTAAGGGGAGCCTACCCTTTTTGCATGTCGGCCTAATACATGTCGACCTAATGACTAGAGATGAGCGGGTTCGGTTCCTCGGAATCCGAACCCGCCCGAACTTCATGGTTTTTTACACGGGTCCGAGCGACTCGGATCTTCCCGCCTTGCTCGGTTAACCCGAGCGCGCCCGAACGTCATCATCACGCTGTCGGATTCTCGCGAGGCTCGGATTCTATCGCGAGACTCGGATTCTATATAAGGAGCCGCGCGTCGCCGCCATTTTTCACACGTGCATTGAGATTCATAGGGAGAGGACGTGTCTGGCGTCCTCTCCGTTTATAGAGATTCGAGAAGAGAGTGAGACAGAGAGAGACACAGTAGTAATTTGGGGAGCATTAGGAGGAGTACTACTACTACTAGTACTTGCTGAAGTGATAGAGAGAGATAGTGTGACTGTATTATCTGACTTGTGGGGGAGACACTGACAGTGGGGAGCAGTTAGAGTCTGAGAGCAGGACTCAGGACTCAGGAGTACATATAACGTACAGTGCACACTTTTGCTGCCAGAGTGCCAGCCACACTGCCATTGTTTGTGACCACACTGACCACCAGTATAATATATATTGTGATTGTCTGCTTAGGACTCAGGAGTACTACTTGCAAGTTGCTGATAGTGTGACCAGTGACCTGACCACCAGTTTAATAAATCACCACCAGTTTATGAGTTTAATATATATTATATATATATATATATAATTGTATATAATATATATATAATATTGTATACCACCTAGCACCTACCCGTGTTTTTTTTTTTTTTCTTTCTTCTTTATACATACTACTATAGTAGCTTACTGTAGCAGTCTGCGGTGCTGCTGAGCTGACAGTGTCCAGCAGGTCCGTCATCAGTCATTACATAATAAATATATAATATATACCTGTCCGGCTGCAGTACTAGTGATATTATATATACATATATATTGATTTCATCTCATTATCATCCAGTCTATATTAGCAGCAGACACAGTACGTTAGTCCACGGCTGTAGCTACCTCTGTGTCGGCACTCGGCAGTCCATCCATAATTGTATACCACCTACCCGTGGTTGTTGTTTTTTTCTTTCTTCTTTATACATACTACTATAATAGCTTACTGTAGCAGTCTGCGGTGCTGCTGAGCTGACAGTGTCCAGCAGGTCCGTCATCAGTCATTACATAATAAATATATAATATATACCTGTCCGGCTGCAGTACTAGTGATATTATATATACATATATATTGATTTCATCTCATTATCATCCAGTCTATATTATCAGCAGACACAGTACGTTAGTCCACGGCTGTAGCTACCTCTGTGTCGGCACTCGGCAGTCCATCCATAATTGTATACCACCTACCCGTGGTTGTTGTTTTTTTCTTTCTTCTTTATACATACTACTATAGTAGCTTACTGTAGCAGTCTGCGGTGCTGCTGAGCTGACAGTGTCCAGCAGGTCCGTCATCAGTCATTACATAATAAATATATAATATATACCTGTCCGGCTGCAGTACTAGTGATATTATATATACATATATATTGATTTCATCTCATTATCATCCAGTCTATATTATCAGCAGACACAGTACGTTAGTCCACGGCTGTAGCTACCTCTGTGTCGGCACTCGGCAGTCCATCCATAATTGTATACCACCTACCCGTGGTTGTTGTTTTTTTCTTTCTTCTTTATACATACTACTATAGTAGCTTACTGTAGCAGTCTGCGGTGCTGCTGAGCTGACAGTGTCCAGCAGGTCCGTCATCAGTCATTACATAATAAATATATAATATATACCTGTCCGGCTGCAGTACTAGTGATATTATATATACATATATATTGATTTCATCTCATTATCATCCAGTCTATATTATCAGCAGACACAGTACGTTAGTCCACGGCTGTAGCTACCTCTGTGTCGGCACTCGGCAGTCCATCCATAAGTATACTAGTATCCATCCATCTCCATTGTTTACCTGAGGTGCCTTTTAGTTGTCCCTATTAAAATATGGAGAACAAAAATGTTGAGGTTCCAAAATTAGGGAAAGATCAAGATCCACTTCCACCTCGTGCTGAAGCTGCTGCCACTAGTCATGGCCGAGACGATGAAATGCCAGCAACGTCGTCTGCCAAGGACGATGCCCAATGTCATAGTACAGAGCATGTAAAATCCAAAACACCAAATATCAGTAAAAAAAGGACTCCAAAACCTAAAATAAAATTGTCGGAGGAGAAGCGTAAACTTGCCAATATGCCATTTACCACACGGAGTGGCAAGGAACGGCTGAGGCCCTGGCCTATGTTCATGGCTAGTGGTTCAGCTTCACATGAGGATGGAAGCACTCAGCCTCTCGCTAGAAAAATGAAAAGACTCAAGCTGGCAAAAGCACCGCAAAGAACTGTGCGTTCTTCGAAATCCCAAATCCACAAGGAGAGTCCAATTGTGTCGGTTGCGATGCCTGACCTTCCCAACACTGGACGTGAAGAGCATGCGCCTTCCACCATTTGCACGCCCCCTGCAAGTGCTGGAAGGAGCACCCGCAGTCCAGTTCCTGATAGTCAGATTGAAGATGTCAGTGTTGAAGTACACCAGGATGAGGAGGATATGGGTGTTGCTGGCGCTGGGGAGGAAATTGACCAGGAGGATTCTGATGGTGAGGTGGTTTGTTTAAGTCAGGCACCCGGGGAGACACCTGTTGTCCATGGGAGGAATATGGCCATTGACATGCCTGGTGAAAATACCAAAAAAATCAGCTCTTCGGTGTGGAAGTATTTCAACAGAAATGCGGACAACAGGTGTCAAGCCGTGTGTTGCCTTTGTCAAGCTGTAATAAGTAGGGGTAAGGACGTTAACCACCTCGGAACATCCTCCCTTATACGTCACCTGCAGCGCATTCATAATAAGTCAGTGACAAGTTCAAAAACTTTGGGTGACAGCGGAAGCAGTCCACTGACCAGTAAATCCCTTCCTCTTGTAACCAAGCTCACGCAAACCACCCCACCAACTCCCTCAGTGTCAATTTCCTCCTTACCCAGGAATGCCAATAGTCCTGCAGGCCATGTCACTGGCAATTCTGACGAGTCCTCTCCTGCCTGGGATTCCTCCGATGCATCCTTGAGTGTAATGCCTACTGCTGCTGGCGCTGCTGTTGTTACTGCTGGGAGTCGATCGTCATCCCAGAGGGGAAGTCGGAAGACCACTTGTACTACTTCCAGTAAGCAATTGACTGTCCAACAGTCCTTTGCGAGGAAGATGAAATATCACAGCAGTCATCCTGCTGCAAAGCGGATAACTGAGGCCTTGACAACTATGTTGGTGTTAGACGTGCGTCCGGTATCCGCCGTTAGTTCACAGGGAACTAGACAATTTATTGAGGCAGTGTGCCCCCGTTACCAAATACCATCTAGGTTCCACTTCTCTAGGCAGGCGATACCGAGAATGTACACGGACGTCAGAAAAAGACTCACCAGTGTCCTAAAAAATGCAGTTGTACCCAATGTCCACTTAACCACGGACATGTGGACAAGTGGAGCAGGGCAGGGTCAGGACTATATGACTGTGACAGCCCACTGGGTAGATGTATGGACTCCCGCCGCAAGAACAGCAGCGGCGGCACCAGTAGCAGCATCTCGCAAACGCCAACTCTTTCCTAGGCAGGCTACGCTTTGTATCACCGCTTTCCAGAATACGCACACAGCTGAAAACCTCTTACGGCAACTGAGGAAGATCATCGCGGAATGGCTTACCCCAATTGGACTCTCCTGTGGATTTGTGGCATCGGACAACGCCAGCAATATTGTGTGTGCATTAAATATGGGCAAATTCCAGCACGTCCCATGTTTTGCACATACCTTGAATTTGGTGGTGCAGAATTTTTTAAAAAACGACAGGGGTGTGCAAGAGATGCTGTCGGTGGCCAGAAGAATTGCGGGACACTTTCGGCGTACAGGCACCACGTACAGAAGACTGGAGCACCACCAAAAACAACTGAACCTGCCCTGCCATCATCTGAAGCAAGAAGTGGTAACGAGGTGGAATTCAACCCTCTATAAGCTTCAGAGGTTGGAGGAGCAGCAAAAGGCCATTCAAGCCTATACAATTTAGCACGATATAGGAGGTGGAATGCACCTGTCTCAAGCGCAGTGGAGAATGATTTCAGCGTTGTGCAAGGTTCTGATGCCCTTTGAACTTGCCACACGTGAAGTCAGTTCAGACACTGCGAGCCTGAGTCAGGTCATTCCCCTCATCAGGCTTTTGCAGAAGAAGCTGGAGACATTGAAGGAGGAGCTAACACAGAGCGATTCCGCTAGGCATGTGGGACTTGTGGATGGAGCCCTTAATTCGCTTAACAAGGATTCACGGTGGTCAATCTGTTGAAATCAGAGCACTACATTTTGGCCACCATGCTCGATCCTAGATTTAAAGCCTACCTTGGATCTCTCTTTCCGGCAGACACAAGTCTGCTGGGGTTCAAAGACCTGCTGGTGAGAAAATTGTCAAGTCAAGCGGAACGCGACCTGTCAACATCTCCTCCTTCACATTCTCCCGCAACTGGGGGTGCGAGGAAAAGGCTCAGAATTCCGAGCCCACCCGCTGGCGGTGATGCAGGGCAGTCTGGAGCGACTGCTGATGCTGACATCTGGTCCGGACTGAAGGACCTGACAACGATTACGGACATGTCGTCTACTGTCACTGCATATGATTCTCTCACCATTGAAAGAATGGTGGAGGATTATATGAGTGACCGCATCCAAGTAGGCACGTCACACAGTCCGTACTTATACTGGCAGGAAAAAGAGGCAATTTGGAGGCCCTTGCACAAACTGGCTTTATTCTACCTAAGTTGCCCTCCCACAAGTGTGTACTCCGAAAGAGTGTTTAGTGCCGCCGCTTACCTTGTCAGCAATCGGCGTACGAGGTTACATCCAGAAAATGTGGAGAAGATGATGTTCATTAAAATGAATTATAATCAATTCCTCCGTGGAGACATTGACCAGCAGCAATTGCCTCCACAAAGTACACAGGGAGCTGAGATGGTGGATTCCAGTGGGGACGAATTGATAATCTGTGAGGAGGGGGATGTACACGGTGATATATCGGAGGATGATGATGAGGTGGACATCTTGCCTCTGTAGAGCCAGTTTGTGCAAGGAGAGATTAATTGCTTCTTTTTAGGTGGGGGTCCAAACCAACCCGTCATTTCAGTCACAGTCGTGTGGCAGACCCTGTCACTGAAATGATGGGTTGGTTAAAGTGTGCATGTCCTGTTTATACAACATAAGGGTGGGTGGGAGGGCCCAAGGACAATTCCATCTTGCACCTCTTTTTCTTTCATTTTTATTTGCGTCATGTGCTGTTTGGGGAGTGTTTTTTGGAAGGGCCATCCTGCGTGACACTGCAGTGCCACTCCTAGATGGGCCCGGTGTTTGTGTCGGCCACTAGGGTCGTTAAGCTTAGTCACACAGCTACCTCATTGCGCCTCTTTTTTTCTTTGCGTCATGTGCTGTTTGGGGAGGGTTTTTTGGAAGGGACATCCTGCGTGAGACACTGCAGTGCCACTCCTAGATGGGCCCGGTGTTTGTGTCGGCCACTAGGGTCGCTAAGCTTAGTCACACAGCTACCTCATTGCGCCTCTTTTTTTCTTTGCGTCATGTGCTGTTTGGGGAGGGTTTTTTGGAAGGGACATCCTGCGTGACACTGCAGTGCCACTCCTAGATGGGCCCGGTGTTTGTGTCGGCCACTAGGGTCGCTTATCTTACTCACACAGCTACCTCATTGCGCCTCTTTTTTTCTTTGCGTCATGTGCTGTTTGGGGAGGGTTTTTTGGAAGGGACATCCTGCGTGACACTGCAGTGCCACTCCTAGATGGGCCCGGTGTTTGTGTCGGCCACTAGGGTCGCTTATCTTACTCACACAGCTACCTCATTGCGCCTCTTTTTTTCTTTGCGTCATGTGCTGTTTGGGGAGGGTTTTTTGGAAGGGACATCCTGCGTGACACTGCAGTGCCACTCCTAGATGGGCCAGGTGTTTGTGTCGGCCACTAGGGTCGTTTAGCTTACTCACACAGCTACCTCATTGCGCCTCTTTTTTTCTTCTTTGCGTCATGTGCTGTTTGGGGAGTGTTTTTTGGAAGGGCCATCCTGCGTGACACTGCAGTGCCACTCCTAGATGGGCCCGGTGTTTGTGTCGGCCACTAGGGTCGCTAAGCTTAGTCACACAGCTACCTCATTGCGCCTCTTTTTTTCTTTGCGTCATGTGCTGTTTGGGGAGGGTTTTTTGGAAGGGACATCCTGCGTGACACTGCAGTGCCACTCCTAGATGGGCCCGGTGTTTGTGTCGGCCACTAGGGTCGCTTATCTTACTCACACAGCTACCTCATTGCGCCTCTTTTTTTCTTTGCGTCATGTGCTGTTTGGGGAGGGTTTTTTGGAAGGGACATCCTGCGTGACACTGCAGTGCCACTCCTAGATGGGCCAGGTGTTTGTGTCGGCCACTAGGGTCGCTTATCTTACTCACACAGCTACCTCATTGCGCCTCTTTTTTTCTTTGCGTCATGTGCTGTTTGGGGAGGGTTTTTTGGAAGGGACATCCTGCGTGAGACACTGCAGTGCCACTCCTAGATGGGCCTGGTGTTTGTGTCGGCCACTAGGGTCGCTTATCTTACTCACACAGCTACCTCATTGCGCCTCTTTTTTTCTTTGCGTCATGTGCTGTTTGGGGAGGGTTTTTTGGAAGGGACATCCTGCGTGACACTGCAGTGCCACTCCTATATGGGCCAGGTGTTTGTGTCGGCCACTAGGGTCGCTTAGCTTACTCACACAGCTACCTCATTGCGCCTCTTTTTTTCTTCTTTGCGTCATGTGCTGTTTGGGGAGTGTTTTTTGGAAGGGACATCCTGCGTGACACTGCAGTGCCACTCCTAGATGGGCCCGGTGTTTGTGTCGGCCACTCGGGTCGCTAATCTTACTCACACAGCTACCTCATTGCGCCTCTTTTTTTCTTTGCGTCATGTGCTGTTTGGGGAGGGTTTTTTGGAAGGGACATCCTGCGTGACACTGCAGTGCCACTCCTAGATGGGCCCGGTGTTTGTGTCGGCCACTAGGGTCGCTTATCTTACTCACACAGCTACCTCATTGCGCCTCTTTTTTTCTTTGCGTCATGTGCTGTTTGGGGAGGTTTTTTTGGAAGGGACATCCTGCGTGACACTGCAGTGCCACTCCTAGATGGGCCAGGTGTTTGTGTCGGCCACTAGGGTCGCTTAGCTTAGTCATCCAGCGACCTCGGTGCAAATTTTAGGACTAAAAATAATATTGTGAGGTGTGAGGTATTCAGAATAGACTGAAAATGAGTGGAAATTATGGTTTTTGAGGTTAATAATACTTTGGGATCAAAATGACCCCCAAATTCTATGATTTAAGCTGTTTTTTAGTGTTTTTTGAAAAAAACACCCGAATCCAAAACACACCCGAATCCGACAAAAAAAATTCGGTGAGGTTTTGCCAAAACGCGGTCGAACCCAAAACACGGCCGCGGAACCGAACCCAAAACCAAAACACAAAACCCGAAAAATTTCAAGTGCACATCTCTACTAATGACCACGTCGATCTAGTAACCATGTCGACCTAATGCATGTCGACCTTCAGTGGTCGGCCCAATGTATGTTGACCTAATGCTTGTCGACCTAACGACCTCCTCCCCTTCTTTTCTTCCCTATTCTGTCCAGGGCAGCAGCTTCTCTTGAACTCAGCAGGGCAGCCTCCCCTTCCCGCGCTGGGGACCTGCTTATATGGGTCTCTAACGCCTTGGACCTCCCCTGCTCTGGGTCCTCACTGGTTCCCTAGCCCCAGCATCAGACTGCCCCAGGTGCCTTCTGCCCTACAACCTGGGGGGCCCAATCACCAGGGGACAATCTTCTTGGGCTTGGCTGTTGCTGGCCAGGGGGGGAAACATAATTAGTCAGAGATTGAGAGCAAGGGGTCATAGTAATCTGGCAATGAGTTAAACTACCTCCGTACTGAGACAAAAATGTAACCTAGTACTACACTAGTAAAAGTAATTGGATTGGGGATGGAGTTAAGATACCGGCTGTCGGGAACCCGACGTTCAGGAGACCGATGCCAGAATCCTGACAGACGGTGAAATACCGACAGATGAAATCCCGACCACTGCCCAGTATACCCACTCGGTTGGTGGGTCCATGCCACCAACCAAGTGGGAATAGAACCTTTGGCGAGCGAAGGGGACTTGCAACCTCGCTGCCGGGATTCTGGCAGATGGGATGCCACTGTCGGTACGCAATCATACCGATCCCTAATGCAGAATAATGAAAGCTTATTTCACAAGCAAAATAAATGGTTAAAAACCTGGATGGTTGATGTGACATCAGCGCAAGCAAAGTGCATACAGTTTACTACGGATGCAGAGTCTTACACATACTGAGATGTTATGTTACTGTACTACGGATGCAGAGTCTTACACATACTGAGATGTTATGTTACTGTACTACGGATGCAGAGTCTTACACATACTGAGATGTTATGTTACTGTACTACGGATGCAGAGTCTTACACATACTGAGATGTTATGTTACTGTACTACGGATGCAGAGTCTTACACATACTGAGATGTTATGTTACTGTACTACGGATGCAGAGTCTTACACATACTGAGATGTTATGTTACTGTACTACGGATGCAGAGTCTTACACATACTGAGATGTTATGTTACTGTACTTTATTTTTCTGTGTACTTGTAGACTAGCACAGCCTTCACTCAGAACGGTATGCTTGCAGCAGGTGCCCCCTCTACCTTTTGCCAGTGAGGCCAAGTGGCTTAGGTGGTGATAGTAAAGACTCTAGTGCCACTGGTAAAATGCAAGGGGTGCCATCTGCATGGAGGTGTGTGGGAGGGCGCTGCAACCGGCCCCCTCAAGACATTATTACGTCTTTGCTTCCGTGTGACATTTATACACTTGTATATGGGTAAATAACTAAATGCTAAATATGTATGTCACTGAAATCTCACTGTCCAGAGAGTCACCAACAAGAGTCCAACAAGAAGCAGTACGTTACTTGTTTAATTAATGTAAAAAGCGCATTTCTAATGATGATTAATGATGCAAATATTAAATGTGAATATAATGGAAATAGATGATTATAGAAAACGACACCTTTCGTCTGTAATAATGCACTGGCCACTGATAGGGTGGGGCTGATTCAGATGTGAACAGAGGTGCTGTCTTTGCTGCTTACATGGAAGCAGCAGTGATAGCACTAATATGGTAATGCACAGAACCGGCCTTAGGTATAGGCAAACTAGGCAAATGCCTAGGGCATTTGGTATGCTTAGGGGCACCAGCAGCTTCTGCTGATTAAAATGATATGCGACATGACTATATTCTGTGTGTATTCCTGGATATCACTGTAACGTAGCATTTTGTTTGCAGATACAGCTGCAGTCGCACACCGAATATAGGCATGCTGCATATCATTCTAATCATCAGAAGCTGCTTGTGCATCCTAGCCACATAGTAATGCAAATGAGATGCATTTTTCATAAACAAAAGGCGACCGACGTTAGCAGAGCTGCCAGCTGACTCATGCCGGGCATCTCTTGCAAAACTAGCGGCGGTGCTAGGGGGCACCAGTTAAAATCTTGCCTAGGGCATCATATTGGTTAGGGCCGGTTCTGGTAATGCAGCAGGGGGCGTAACTCCTCCTACTGCATTACAGATCTGAGATGCATCCTTGGATCACCTACGACACAACTGGCCGGCCCCTGAGTTCATGCAAGCCGGCCTCCGTAGCAACAACACTTCCTTTTTGTGAAACGGGGGTTGCCTCCATCCCCAAAAAGCATCAGACATTCACGCACTGGCATCAGAATCACTGACATTCTGATGCCGATCTGCATGCTACATTGAAGACCCATACTGCAAATGCGCAGTATGGGATCCAAACATCTGTGCTTTGCAGCATGCACAGCTACTACAACGTGATCTGAATCAGACCCATAGTGGTTTCCAGGGGCGGATCCAGAAAAAAATTACAGGGGGGGCACCATAAGGGACGTGGCTTCGTTGGAATGGGCGTGGCTTCGTTTGAATGGGCGTGGTATTGCAGGAAAAGACTACCTTATACCCCAGTTTTGCAACCTGCACGCCCAGACGTTGGCCACCACAGGAAAGGAAAATAATCCTGATTCATGCCCCTTACATTATTTGTCATTTTTCCTCCTTATAGTAATGCCCAGTATACATTATTCCACATACTGCAATGGCCCTTAGACATTATTCCACACACAATAATGCACATGACACAATATGCACACACTGTAATGCCCCCGACACATTATGCCACACACCGTAATGCCTGTGACACATTATGACAGGAATCGCAATGCCCGTTATACATTATGCTACACACTGCAATGCCCCTGATACATTATAGCACATACAATGTCTGTGACACAGTATGACACACACTGCAATGTCCGTGATACATTATACCACACACTGCAATGCCCGATACATTATAGCACATACAATGCCTGTGACACATTATGCCACACACTGCAATGACCTTGAGACATTATACCACAATGCCCGTGATATAGTATACCATACACCGTAATGCCTGTGACACATACCGCAATGCCCGTTATACCCTATGCCACACACCGCAATGCCCGTTATATATTATGCCACACTGCAATGACCCTGAGACATACCACATACCACAATGCCCGTGATATAGTATACCACACACCGTAATGCCTGACACATTATGACACACACCGCAATGTCCGTGATACATTATGCCACACACTGCAATGACCCTGAGACATTATACCACATATCACAATGCCAGCGATATAGTATACCATACACCGTAATGCCTGTGACACATTATGACACACACCGCAATGTCCGTGATACATTATGCCACACACCGTAATGCCCATTACACATTAAGTCCTACAGTAAGGCTTCTAATTACTTTTCAAATACCTGCTCGTTGTCAGGGGTTTCATGCACTGGGTGTCATGCTCGTTGCCAGGGGTTTCATGCTCTTGGTTCCATGCACGGTGCCAGGGGTTTTCATGCTCAGGGTGTCATGCTCGTTGCCAGGGGTTTCATGCACTGGGTGTCATGCTCGTTGCCAGGGGTTTCATGCACTGGGTGTCATGCTCGTTGCCAGGGGTTTCATGCACTGGGTGTCATGCTCGTTGCTAGGAGGTAGTCCTTGTTGCTAGGGCTGTGCTCCCAGTGCCACATATGTCCCCAGTGCCAGATATTCCCCCACGGTGCCAGGTACTCACATGCCCCCAGTGCCAAATATAGCCCCCCCCCCCCCCATGTGCCAGGTACACATATACCCCCAGTGCCAGATATTCCCAGACAGTGCCACATATGCCCCCAGTGCCAGATATCGCCCCCCCCCCAGTGCTATATATGCCCCCAGTGCCACATATGCCCCAGTGCTAGATATTCCCCCCCCAGTGCCACATATGCCCCCAGTGCCAGACAATGCCCCAGTGCCAGATATCCCCCCAGTGCCAGATATTCCCCCCAGTGCCAGATATCCCCCCCCAGTGCCAGATATCCCCCCCCCAGTGCCAGATACGCCCCCGGTGCCAGATACCCCCCCAGTGCCAGATATGCCCCCAGTGCCAGATATTCCCCCCCAGTGCCATATATGTCCCCAGTGCCAGATATTCTCCCCCCCCTCCCTGCCAAATATGCCCCCAGTGCCAGATATTCCCCACCAGTGCGTGCGTCCCCCGTCCCCCCCCTTCCTCCGCCGCCGCCGCTGCTCCCCCCGCTCCCCTGCTGTTAGGAGGGACACGGAGGGCACAGTGCACGCCTCCCTGTGTCCCTCCTGTGTCTCCGGCGGCCGCGGGTCACTGTAATAAAGGAAGTGCTCACGAACGGCACTTCCTTTATGAGACCCGCGGCCGCCGGAGACCCAGGAGGGACACAGGAGAGGCGCGCACTGTGCCCTCCGTGTCCCTCCTAACAGCAGGGGACGAAACGAGACCGCAGACTGACATGCGGACGCTCGTCCGCATGTCAGTCTGCACTAAAAATGACAGGGGGGGCACGTGCCTTGGTGCCCCCCCCCTAAATCCGCCACTGGTGGTTTCATTATCATGCCTCCTAGCAGCAAGCCCCATGCAGCTTTTAAGCTTCCCATTCTCTGCACAATGGGGGTAATTCCAAGTTAATCGCAGAAGGAATTTTGTTAGCAGTTGGGCAAAACCATGTGCACTGCAGGGGGGGCAGATATAACATGTGCAGAGAGAATTAGATTTGGGTGGGTTATATTGTTTCTGTGCAGGGTAAATACTGGCTGCTTTATTTTTACACTGCAAATTAGATTCCAGATTGAACACACCCCAGTCCCCACCAAATCTAACTCTCTCTGCACGTTAAATCTGCCCCCCCTGCAGTGTACATGGTTTTGCCCAACTGCTAAAAAATTTCCTGCTGCAATCAACTTGGAATTACCCCCAATATTCATGCAAACTGCAAAGCAAATTCCCAAAGGACTGGTTTGAAAGATTATCTGTCAGTGGGGGGCGATACAATTTTTTGGAGCATTGATAATTCATGATAGCCCAACAAAGCAATTAAATTGTTTTGGACGGCCATTAATTATCGCGCTTTTGGCGAGCGAAATACCCGCTAAATCCATCTAACTTTGTGAGTACGATGTGAAAAGTGCCATTTGCACGCCCAAAAACCGCAATGCGGTTGGACAAGAACTCACAGAGAGACTGTGCTGATTAATTTGATACAGCTGTAGCCAGGCTCAGTTTACCCGTGATGTGTACATACGGGCGCATGCAACGCGGGAGCAACTGGCTGCACCCGGCTGTGATTTTTCGCACCTGCCACTAGGCAGTGCATTGCCTATGAACCACAGGTGCGAATATATGCACATGTGTATGGACCGTGAATATGTGAACACTTGTAAATCTGTGTGCGACTCAGCAGACACAGCTTTTTCCATGCCAAGTTCCATAGTGCTTCATATACAGACTCAGTCGCACACAATATACAAGTGTTGCGTATCAAATGAATCAGCACAGTCTCCTGGTGCATCCTAGTCACATCGCATTTTAAGCAAAAAAGATGCCCGACACTAGCAGAGTTGCACAGGACCTGGCATCTTCCTCTCCGTGAGGCTAGATGTAGGAGGACAAATCTGTATGAAATTTAACGATGATCACTTACAGCTAGGGAGGCCAATCCCGCGCCATATTTTTAATCCCGGGTATCGGGATTGAAAAATGGTCAATCCCGGTACTCCCGGGATTGGCTATTCCCTATGTGTCTGCCACCTCGCCACGCCCACCCCGCACACACAATACTCACTATACAACGGGTGCGGGTGGTTAGGAAACATCCGTCACTCTCGGCAGGTGACGGCGGACGATGCAGCGTGACCTGTCACTGCGCGTCACGCTGCGCTGGGGAGCCGGGAGGAGGGAGCCAGGCAGCGTCTTGAGCGTCCTGAGGACGCTCAACGCTAATCCCTCAATCCCTAGGATTGGAGTTTCCAATCCCAGGATTGAATCCCGGCTGTTATTGGGCCTAAATCCCGGGATCCCGCCGATCCCGATCCCGGAATTGGCCTCCCTACTCACAGCCTGAAATCAGACGGATTGTTCAGTTTGGTTTCAAACCTGTCCAGTCCACCTTACTGTCATTCAGTCAGACATTGTGTAATGTACTTAGGTGAGCTGATTATGGGTATGGTGGCCAATCCCGGGATCGGCGGGATCCTGGGATTTTGACCAAAAATTGCCCAGGATTCAATCCCGGGATTGGGGCTTCCAATCCTGGGGATTTTGGGATTAGGAAACCCTATTGATTTTTCAGTGCCAGGTAGCGCTGAGCGTCCTCAGGAGGCTCAGACTCTGCCTGGCTCCTTCTGCACTTGTCCCCCTGCTCCCAGCTGTGCGCAGCGGCGGGCGGTGTGCAGCTGTCTGGGCAGTGTGACCTCTGACATCACGTCACACCGCACACCGCTCGCTGCTCGGACCTCAGCGCCGGCACGCTAGTCTGCAGTAGGTGGGCCCACCCTCCCACCTGGGCAGATGGGTATTTTATTATGTGGTCTGGGCAGGGCGGGGGAGTGCGGGACAGCGGCGGACATTGCAAGGGAACCAATCCCGGGTATCCTGGGATTGATCGTGGCCTGGGATTGGCCTCCCTAATTATGGGGTAGTCACTTCTGCTCTCTTCCCTGCTCTATCATGCTGTATATGACCAGTTTTACTTGTTTCCTCACCAGCCATCCTACCGTTTCCTGCACTGCACTACTCCATACATTCTTATCTGGGACATCCAGCTATTATGTGCAGCGCTCTATGGCAGTGGACAGCTAGCAGAGGTTCAGTCAGGGCCGGCTCTACCATTAGGCAGCTTTAGGCGGCTGCCTAGGGGTGCCGGCCACTGAAGGGCACCACTGAATCCATCTATCAAAAAAATTACGGATGTCTCTGTATGCAGGTCAGTAATGAACTTTCAGATGAAGGCATGGAACACAATAACAAATATACGACGCCAGAATCCCAACAGCCGAGATCCAGTATGTATGCCGGGGAGGGTTAGGGTTATGCTGCGGGGAGGGTTAGGATAAGGATAAGGGATATGGTTAATTAACTTCATTCAGAATGTCCGTATTATGATGGTCGTGATGCTGCTGTTGGTATTCTGACCAGCGGCATCCCATACCCAACCCCAATTAAATATCCGTACCAGACTCCATATACAGTATTATACAGCATATAAAGAATAGACGGCACACTCAAGGGCTTTTACAGTGAAAGTTTATTGTGAACAAAGTCACAACATTTTGTGATCGTTTACAATATCCTTGAGTGTTGTCCCTTTTCTCTGTCTATGTATAACGATGCAATTCACCCCAGTCCACTTAGTAACCGCCTGCATCTCTCCTCCGAGAGGTGGTGGTGGTGGGGTTTGTAGGTTAGGGGGTGCTAGGCTGAAGCGTTGCCTAGGGTGCAGAGAGACCTTGCACCGGCCCAGGGTTCAGTACAACCCCATCTGTGGACCTTGGGGGCTTGTGGCCAAAGCTTATATTTGCATGTGACTACATCACTAGTTCCACCAATGGACCCCAAACCGGCAGGATTCCGATCCATCCAGTTGCCTGGTCTGGCAGCTCTCAGTAACTGTACACAATTCCTACTAGAATTATTACTATCATTACGTCTCCCAGTGTATTTTGAAACATTGGGGATCTATCACTGTATTCCTTTTAAACCATTTGGTTTGATAATCTAATCATAAATTCTAAAAAGGCCTTTTTTTATTATTCTATTGATTTTTACTTTTATTACATAAATGCCAGTCTATGTGAATGCAGTATGTAATATCCGAGAAAATATAGTGTATTAACAGTTTTTATAAATACTAGAATGAAATCAGAACATTTGTTAATTTTTATAGATGATTGGATCCCAAGAAAAGAAATTAGCAGTGATAGCACCATCTGATATGTGATATTAAGTGGATAAAAACCTGCTGAGTATCAGCTGTTATGTGTGACAGATTGGTGCTCCTGTCAGCTGCAAGCTCCATAGTACTACTGTGTATCCCTCAGGCGTGACTTTCCCCTACTCCAGCACACACAGCGCATAGTCTAGTGATACTCTTCTGTTTTACCATTACATGACACTAAATACATTACAGCTCTTACAGGAGTACTGAGCACAAACCAAGGAAGACAAATGTTTTTAACAAGAAATTGTAAGAAAATATAACAATATTCTTAAATTGCCATTACTTTGATGCTCAACGTAGACATGTATTAATCTACTGTATATAGTTATAGCAGAAGTACAACTTTATAAGTGACATATATTTATGATGTTGATGCCTGAGCAGGGCAGATAATACACCAAATTAAAGGTCTTGTTCTGTAGATTTGCAGATGAAAAATATTGGTGCTGTAATTGCTTTGTTTCGGAGTTATGTGGCAACACGTCCGCCTGCCATGTGCTCTGAAAAATGTAACAGTTGGGGAACTCTCCATGGGCACCTGCTGGGTGACCTGGAACATGTGACCTGCTGGGTTGTCTGGAAACTGTGACAGTTATTTGCCGCCACTCACTAAGCAAGGATTTTTTTCCTGAAATTAGATTCCTAAGGGGGTGAAAAGGGGTAAAATGTTCCGCCCAGAAAACCTTTGCCCAGTCGAAGTTAGGCACATCACATCAGGGGTGGTCTTCAGTATGCCGGCTGTCGGGATCCCGGCGCACAGTATACCGGCGCCGGAATCCCGGCAGCCAGCATACCGACACTTATTCTCCCTCGTGGGGGTCCACGACCCCCCTGGAGGGAGAATAAAATAGCGTGGCGCCACTGTGCCCGCAGCGTGGCAAGCGCAGCGAGCCCGCAAGGGGCTCATTTGCGCTCCCCACACTGTCGGTATGCCGGCGGTCAGGCTCCCAGCACCGGTATGCTGGTCGCCGGGAGCCCGACCGCCGACATACCATACTACACCCCACATCAGCATATTGAACCTATGTATCAAACCATCTAAAATTTGTACAAGTGAAGAAGTTGCCTATAGCTACCACTAAGATGATTTTATAGAATGAAGTTGATAAATATTAGCCAGAAACTGAATGGGTGCTATGGGCAGCTTTTCTACTTGTCAACTTCCCCGTTTTTTTTTATATATACTCCCCTTCCAGCTTGCATCTCTGCTTCTTTTATCAACCTAGTGCATTGAAGGAAAGTGAAAAGTGAGGAAGTTATAGTCCAAAATAAAAAAGAAACCTAGTGATTGTATTTGACCATGTCCGAGATTAGCTTTGGCCACTGCCTAAACTTTCCAGCCATGCCCCTCCCTGTCTAGCCATGCTCCTCCCTGACTAGCCATGCTCCTCCCTGTCTAGCCATGCTCCTCCCTGACTAGCCATGCTCCTCCCTGACTAGCCATGCCCCTCTCTGTCTAGCCATGCTCCTCCCTGACTAGCCATGCCCTTATATGCAACCCCTCCCTCCGCCAAATAAAATGTAATTATTTTTTATTCCATGGGATTGCTGCATTAATACACAAGTTATGTTTGTTTTCATGTAACGTTGATTTAGGGGAAACGATTGACTTGTTTCTTGAAGGACACAGTGAGATGTTGTTTTGTAGCCATGATCTCATGAACCCAAGGGAATTACTCCTATCTGATCTCTAGAGACAAATGAAAATAGCTCACTTTACATTAACTCAGACCTTTAATCTTAAGGGACAGAAATACAACATGAAAAGCAGACAGACCTGTCTGCTACGACTATGTCCTTAGCTGCTATAGACAGAGTAAGAGAATCATCATGTGCTTGATCTTATGAATGTTACATGTTGATTCATTTAAAAAAAAAAAAAGTGAGATGTCATTTGGTTGTGCAGCTATTGCAGAAAGTCTGTTACAGTTATAAAAAAAAAATTACTTATCTCTGACACAAGGACATTGCACATGGGGGGTAATTCTGAGTTGATCGCAGCAGGAATTTTGTTAGCAGTTGGGCAAAACCATGTGCACTGCTGGGGAGGCAGATATAACATGTGCAGAGAGAGTTAGATTTGGGTGGGTTATTTTATTTCTGTGCAGGGTAAATACTGGCTGCTTTATTTTTACACTGCAAATTAGATTGCAGATTGAACACACCACACCCAAATCTAACTCTCTCTGCACATGTTATATCTGCCTCCCCTGCAGTGCACATGGTTTTGCCCAATTGCTAACAAAAATCCTGCTGCGATCAACTTGGAATTACCCCCATGGTTTTGCCCAACTGCTAACAAAATTCCTGCTGCGATCAACTTGGAATTACCCCCATGATCTGCACCATAAGTTACTCATGTTGGGAGATGGGTAGCGCACATATTTGGTATTTCATATTGTAAGATAAATCCACAGCTAGCTGGGTCTGTTCTGTGGAAATTAGGTATCGCTAAGATTACTGGTTTTCTGTGAAAGATTGATTTATTCATGGTTTTTGGATTCCTAGAGGGAATTTTCTATTGTGCTCAAGTGCCTGGGGTTCTTTTAAATATAACTTTTTGAACATTCAATGTTTTTACTATTTGTTTTGTGGTAGCACATGTCTGCTTCCTGCATTTACTATGCTGAGCTTAGAGATAACACAATAGTATAGTAACAGTTAGCAAATTATTTCTATCATGCACACTGCCATTACATCTGTCCCATCTGGGTACTCAGAGCCCCCCAAAAGTGAGTCAGTGAAAGCCCACCATTGATCAGTGGCTATGACAAGCCAGTCCTCTGTAAATCAAGATGCTTTCGGCATCCCGGCGGTCAGGACGCCGGCGGTTATGTGATCAATGCCAGAATCCCGATGCTGGAATACTGACACCACTCAGGATACCAGCGCTGGAACACCGACAGCCGACATCCCGAAGGTGAGTATTGGGGCATGGGTTAGGGATAGGGCCCCGGAGGCTGGGGGGGCGGATAGGGTCTAGGGGGGTTAGGGTTAGACACTAGGGGTGTGGTTAGTCATAGCCGCCACCCACCCAAGGGTTAGCCATAGCAGCCACCCCCGAAGGGTTGTCCATAGACGCCACCCCAGGAGGGTTAGGGCTAGGGCAGGGGATGGGAAGAATACTTACCTGAGGATCGACAGTGTCGGGATGCCCGCATCAGTAACATACGCAAGCCATGTAAATTTAGCCCTGAGCTTTTAACTCTTTAATTTCCAGATCATTTACCTTGCATCGCTGTGCGATGCTTTTGTACCTGTGTGTGGGGGGGAAGCTGACATGCGGGGCGAACTAGCACATCTGCAATCAACTCTGAATTACCCCCTTAGTGCAGTAATGTGTAGGGAGGTAGCACAGTAATGCATACCTCCCAATTGTTCTGATTTTCGCGGGACAGTCCCGTTTTTTGGGGATTGTCCTGCTGTCCCACCCGCGGGCAGCAGTGTCTCGCAGTTGGGGGGGCAGTTGGGAGGCTCCTGTCAGTGGCTGCTCTGCCTAGGTATGGTAATGTGGTGTGGAAGGTAGTACAATAATGTGTTATGGTAGCCACGATTGGATTATAGGCAGGGCGGCAGGGGCGGACGCTCAGTGCCCTGCTACTCTCATGAGATGATGACATCTTAGCAAGACTGTGTGTGTCTCAGAGACTGTCACGGTAATGAGTCCCATAGAGCTGCTGACGCCTTGCAGTACTGTTTCCAGCAAATCTGTATAACCACTTGCTTGTATGCTTATACTCTGTGTGTGGATCTCAGGTGGCTCCAGACTGTGACCACTGATTCTCCACAGCAGCAAGCGGCAGTATGCTCACTGCTGCTGCCGTGAAATTACCTGAACCCAGAGAAGGCCACTGGCACCTGTGCGGTGAACTCAGATGGCTCCCAGCAGTGACTACTGACTTACTACAGTGTAGCAGCGGTACCCACCTGACTCCTCCTCACTGACTGCTCCCAGCAGTGACTACTGACTTACTACAGTGTAGCAGCGGTGCTCCCACAGATTCCCAAGATACCCGGCTGACTCCCCCCACCAGTGACTTCTGGCAAAATATGGTTAGCAGTGGCCACTTTACAGTGCAGCTTACTGCTTGGGGCTGCCCCCGCCAGAAGGAGGATGTCAGTCGCTCCCTCGACCCTAGCACACCCTGTTGGAGCCATCCCCTGCCGGAAGGAGGATGTTGGCACTCCTCCACCTTCATCCCAGCCAACCCTGCACTGGAGGCAAGCATTGCATCCTTGTATCCTCCCCCCTCTTCTTATATTGATAAGGGCCCACAGGTTTGTTGCCCAGAGGCCCCCACAAACCGTAATCTTTCCCTGAAGGTAGCATAGTATTGTGGTGTGGGAGATAATGCAATGATGGGGTGTTGGAAGGTAAATATAGTGCGGAAATATAGTCTGGGGAGCAGTGAACTAGTGGTGAGGTAGCATAGTGATATACTGTACTACAGGGATGTAGTGTGATGAGGTAGCGTAGTGATTTAGTGTGGGAGGTATAGTGTAGAGATGTAATGTGAGTAGGTAGCATAGTGATGTAGTTTGGGGAGGTAGATATAGTAAGGGAATGCAACGTAGGGAAGTAATATAGTGGTGTAGTGTGGGGAGGTAGTGCAAGGATATAATGCGGAAATGTATTGTGGGAAGGTAGTATAGTGAAATAGTGTGGGGAGGTAGTGCAGTGAATAGCATGTCACCACACCCTCCTACCCACCTGGAAGAATTTATCTATGGCGCTGATCACACTACTGTACCTGCAACAGCACATAATAGGCCTTTCCTAAATTTCATCTCCAGGCCCATGTGGACCTTAATCTGGCACTGGTCTACCTAGCTCCTCAATCATTTGTTTTACCACACCTCATGTGTCTACCCTGTTGCATACCTTTGTATCATCTGCAAAAAGGCATACTGTCCCTTTAATGCCATTTGCAATGTCACCAATAAAGATATTTAAAAGCACTGGTCCAAGTACAGATCACTGGGGTACTCCACTGGTGACACTTCCCTCCTGTGAATGCACTCCATTTACCACAACTCTCTGTTTTCTATCCTGCAACCAAAATCTTACCCATTAAATAATCCTAGTATCCAATCCCAAACTTTCAAGTTTATTTAGTAGTCTACGATGTAGAACAGTGTTAAAAGCCTTACTAAAGTCTAGATAAGCTATATTCAAGTCTCCTGCACCTCCCCCCCCCGCAAATTGATGACACCCGCCCTTGGCCACACACAACAAAGAACAAGTGGGCAGCTCTGAATCACGTCATTGTAGCCCCACCCCTGCTATACAGTGACTGTTTTCTCAGCCACGATGATACGATTGTGCCACCATACCCCCCAAACAGTCCACCTGTTGTCTTAGGCAAAGACACAGTGGCTTTGAAATGCATGGCAGAGTAAATTTACCCACATGGTCAGGTCTTCATATAATCATAATGATTTAAGGGACAGTTCCTGCAGCAGTCAGAGATGAATCGCAGTTACTAGGGTAGTGCCATATAAGAAAAATAATATATTTTACGTTAAGAACAACTTTAATGTATGATCTCAAATCTAAAACATGTTCCTTCTATTGTGATCTATCAGCCAGTATTCTGAGGTCAGTTCACTTAATGGTAAAGCAGAAGAGGACAACCCAACACAAGTGACTGGTTGTGGTATGGAAGGTAGATAGTAACTAGGTCGACAGTGTCTAGGTCGACCACTATTGGTCGACAGTAACTAGGTTGACATGGTCTCTAGGTCGACAGGGTCATTATGTTGACATGGGCTAGGTCGACAGGTCAAAAGGTCGACATGAGTTTTTTATGGGGGGTTTTGGTGTCGTTTTCTTTGTAGAGTGACCGGAAACCCCAATTAGTGCACCGTGCATGGTGAGCGAACTTCGGGCAAGGTGCCTTGCTCCGCTACCACTGAGCTCAGCACAGGTTACCGTTCCCAATTGTAGTCCACGTGTATCGTTAAGTATGAAAAGGTTCAAAAAAATAAAAAAATCGTGAAAAGTCATGTCGACCTTTTGACCTGTCGACCTAGAGACCCTGTTGACCTAGAAACCCTGTCGACCTAGTTACTGTCAACCAATAGTGGTCGACCTAGATAGTGTCGACCTAGAGACCGGATCCCCAGGTGACTATACAATAGCCTGTGTTTCTGGGCTTTAACTGTGTTCAGAATCCTCCCCAGTATTTACTTTAAAGCACATCACATAGACTATGTTTAATTTGAATTGTTAACTTATAATTGGTTTAAAGACCACTTTAACCAGTGCATAATAGATTATTAGTTCTACTTGTTTTTCAATTTCTGTATGATATGTAAAATACAGTATGTAATGTTTGGAAATGCCACTTGATTTCTTTTTCTTATAATACACTTTATGTACTCAGTAGCTGGAGTAAAAAAGTCGATAAATGAAAAAGACATCCACGCCCCTGGCAAATCTTTGTCTGCGGTGTGTACTATGGTCCTGCTTCCCTGTGTTCTTTTCCCATGGTATATGTCCATATGAACAACAAAAGGAAAAATGTGAACCTTGTTGCTATGACAATGTCATGTTCTTAGAGAACGGCAAGGAGCAAACAGTTTTTCTCTGTCACAATGAAACCTTACCAGCATTCTCAATGTAAATACACTGTTTATTACGTTACTAAATCTGTGAGCAGTATGGGAACCCCTATGACCGCTTTAGGACATTGGTAAGCCCGGGACAAAGATGATATTAGTGGCCAGCCATAGCCTTTTGCAAAACTCAAGGGATCATTGGAAACTGTACAGGATGCTGAGTTTATGTAAAAGAGCATTACGTACTTCAAAGACATATTTTTATTAATTGCATTTCCACTTAGACAAACTGTTACACTGTTGGAGGGATCCCTGAATTTATAGGATTTTGGAAGAGCAGAGTTAGGAGTTTTGGTACTGTAGATAGTTTTAGCATTTCAGCGAGGTAGAGGGTTAGGACATAAGCATAATTACCAATCTCCACGGGAATTTCCAATTTATGGCAGCTCTCACCTGAGAAGTCAAGCCTCCTAGCTCCTCCTAGATCCAGACAATGTTCCCATTGAAGTTAGGGGCATGAAGATTTACAGTCAGGGTCGGACTGGCCCACAGGGGTACAGGGAAAAACACCGGTGGGCCCCACTGCCTGAGGGCCCACTCCTTCCTCTAGGGGTCAGGTTCCAGACTGTGCACTTGGTAGATACATGGTAGATATGTTGCATTACACTGCACAAGACTATTGTGCATTTCAAGCCTCTGTGGAGGCTGGCCACACCCCTAAATATGGGCCCCTATCACTGCATTCCCCCCATGGGCCCTTCATACCCCAGTCCGACACTGTTTACAGTGTATCACTTAATTATGGCCCCATCTGCCTCTGTTCAGAGTTATATTAACAGTATTGAACAGCTGGGGACATGATGACAAGACTCATAGTGCCGCCCAAATTCCCAGTTATTAAAGGTCAGCAAGCATGGGCCTAGCCAGAATGTTGTGGGCCCCATAGCAACATTTTGAAGGGGCCCCTATCTCAATGCTTCTAGAGAGACACCTCTCTGCAGAATTTGTTAATGTTATGCCCCATAGTAGTGCCCTAGATTTTTTTATGAACCATAGTAGTGCCCCAGTTCACATTATGTCACATGTAGGGCCACCAGTACACATTATGCAACACAGTACCCTCAATTCACATTATGACAAACAGTGTCCTCAATTCATATTATGCCACATTATAGTGCTGCCTCCACTTCATATTGTGCCACATTACTGTGCCACAGTTCATATTGTGTAACATAATGCCCCCCAGTTCATTGTATACCACATGACAATGAACAAGTTCAGAGGCATAACTAGATATATTGTCGGTCCCAAGGCAAAAGTTTGTAAGGGCCTCTATGTCCCTCTCATTTTAACAGATGTAACATTGCAACAGAAGGTGGGCTCCTCTCAGCTTTGGGCTCCATAGTAGTCATACTCCCTGCACCTATGGTAGCTATGCCCTGTCAGCAAGCATGGCATAAGCTTTTACTATTTTGATCAAATTTAGCAAAATGCCCTTTTTCCATGGCACGTTTTGCACTTGCGATAAGACTCAATTTCCATCCAACTCTACATGAGCCGGACATAGGGTAGAATAGAAATGGCGCTGACCGCAGGATGATCAGGGGTCTGTAATTTAATAGCTCCGGAGACGTTACCTGAGGGAATATACCATGCAGATCAACTCGCTTATTGAATCTATCTGTCCCATAATCTTGCACAAATCAAGTTGAACAGTGGATCCCAATGTATTTTTGTCCTGGTGATATAGTGTTTTCTGTTAATGACCTTCAGTATATTTACTTACTTTCCCAGTAAATGTTTTGTCAAAATTATGCAATTATCATCCATTGTTGTTCATTTGCTTCAGAGGGTTATTCATGAGAACGGGATTCACCAATTTCATATGCATCTGTTTTAATAAATGTATCCCACTGATTTCGGCTTCTTACATGCCAAATTATCCGTTTGCAATCTTCATGCACCTGGAAGTTCCTGCTGAGCATTATAGTTCAACAGCAGATGGAGAACCTATACCGACATTGTACAATGCAGACAATAGCAGATAATGATGCTCGTTTAATTTGTTCGAATACATTGTAAGAATAGAAAGCTAATTTCTTTTCAGTAAGGAGTATGTGAAGAGGATATACGTGTGCCTGTAAATAGTACCGGTAAAGCAACATTTTCTCCCTCAGAGCCACACACTCAAACACTGAAAGAGCTCAGTGGTCAATACCGCTTTTTAGCTTGCGGGAGAGAGTGATCAATGGTTACTGCTGTAATTTGTGCACAATCAGTCATTAAAAGACCACTTTTTCCATGAATTCAGAATCGCTGCTACTTCATTATACTGCTACTAAATTGCCTGCTATCGCTATTTTAACGAAAGAAAATAAATGCTTTCTGGCTTTTAAGTCATAAATAATAAACAAACTAAAGCAAAATAAAATATAAAAAACAACTGTTAAAAGCAAGCAGCATTCAGAGCCAAAGTCCTTTCCAATGCTGGGTGCACATTTATGGATATATCTGCAGATAAATTGATCTGCAGATATATCTATAGAAGGGCCGGGAAGTGTGTTGTGCATACACACTGCCCGATCCGTCGGGACTGATGTCACAAAGTGGACAGGCATTTACATGCGCCCGTCCAGTTGTGCTGTCAGTCAGCGCTGACTCTTGCAGGGAGTGTATGGGTGGTCAGCTGACCAACTGTACACACAGAACAATGCACCAGTATATCTGTAGATATACTGGTCATCGTGTGTGCAGCAGGGCCGATGCGATATGTCTGTGAACGACGACATTCACAGACATAACGTTGGTACACACTGGCCGACGGGCCAGCGATATATCGGCCGTTCAGTAGAACGGACGATATATCGGCCAGTGTGTACCCAGCATAACACTAACATATTTTTATTTCTATTTCCAAGCACAAAGCAATAGAAATAAAAAATATTATAATTAGGGAACTCTCACTATTGGGCATATTTATCAATATTATCTTTACTAAAATAGTGTATCTTTTAGTATCACACAAATGTACTAATGGGCAATTGGAGTAGAATTCGCTAAATTATCCTCCAAGCCCTTAAATTCATATTTTTTTAGAAATCAGATCACATTTCCCATACTTGTAATGGGAAATGTGACCTGCTCAAACTCACTAAAATAAAATTGTAACAAAATACCGGAAGAAGCCTTGTGACAATAACGCCATCTTGTGACAATAATGCCATATTCAGATGACGTTATGCAGCTTCTCATTACATCTACTACCACTGCTTTACTCTGACAGGTAGAGCAGTGCTGTGATCAGCCCAATCTAAACAGATCACAGACTTATTACAGTTAAAAAAGACAAAAAGTTAAATAAAAATCTGGCGATCTGGTGAAGTACAGCCAGTACTGTGCTCCTTCTGTAACCCCGGTGATCTGCTCTGCTGTGAATTAAGATGCTGTAAAGTTTTGTCTGGCATCTCACTTTACAGCACAGAGCAGATGACCGGGATCACAGAGCAGGAGCCCAGCAATCAGATGAGTTCACCGGATCACCTGAATGGAAGTAAATGTAAGTTTAGCAGAGGCTGGGTAGCTGGTGGCACATGGCAGGCAGAGAAGTGCAGGGGGGAGATTTGCGGGGACAGAGCTTTCTCTCGGGCTCTGTTCCTGCATGCCATATTTGATAATGTCTTGTGATGTATTCAAATATTTTGGTGATTGATTGACATTCAACAAGTGCAAGAATAAAAACGTTATATATAAGTTGGACGATTATTTATTCACAATGTAATTGTGCCAATACTGTTCATTTCTGTGGCTTGAGGGGTTCACTCTGAGTTGATCACACATAGCATCCCTGCTATGCAAAAAAAAGTTTCCTGTAAAAGAAGACCAGGGTAAGAGTTACTTACCCTGTGCGATCGATCCAGCGATGCAGGTCCCGGAATTGACGTCAGACATCCGCCCTCCAAACGCCTGGACACGCCTGTGTTAGACTCACCACTCCCCGAAAACGGTGAGTTGCCGCCCGGTTCTGCCTTCATCCTATCAATCTTATTGCGGTCGCCGCTGCGAAGAAGCGCAGTGTGTGATCGGGTCGGAATGACCCCCTGAAAGTCTGTATATTAGTACTGATTATGAAACTTTATGGGACTAGTTCTGAGTTGCACACAGACGCAGGTGTGTCTTTTGCCACAGCAGCATATGCGTATTTATGCTAATGCCGCTGCCAAGTTTGCTGATACACTTGCAGTGTCTTAGGGCAGCACAATTCCGTATCAGTGCGTCTTTAGACACACCATGAGGTCACCATCTGACGCACCATGGAAACTAGCACCACACTATGGCATGTGCAGTTTCTCCATCCAAAGTATAGCATCCAGTGTTAGCAGTTGTCTGTCTTTGGCCACATCCACATACATCAACATAACTGCATATACTGCGCCATACCTGCTGTTACATCCCAGCCCCCCCTCCCCCCACTCTGAATTGCATAGACCGTACATCTTATTCTGGCAGGGGCAGATTTCCAGTCTCACAGTGCATGGGTTGCATGCACTGTGAGACTCGGATGAGTGTACTGTGAGACTGGGATACATGCGCTGTGAGACTGGCATGATTGCACTGCGAGACTGGTATGCTTGCACTGCGAGACTGGTATGCATGCACTGTGAGACTGGGTTGAATGCACTGTTAGACTAGGTTGAATGCACTGTGAGACTGGGTTGAATGCACTGTTAGACTAGGTTGAATGCACTGTGAGACTGGGATTAGTGCACTGTGAGACTGAGATGCATGCACTGTGAGACAGGGATGCATGCACTGTGAGACTGGGATAAATGCATTGTGAGACTGGTATGCATGCACTGTGAGACTGGGATTGGGATGAATATACTGTGAGACTGGGATTAATGTACTGTGAGACTTGGATACATATACTGTGAGGCTGGGATGAGTCTACTGTGAGACTGGGATACATGCACTGTGAAACTGGGATAAATGCATTGTGAGACTTGTATGCATGTACTGTGAGACTGGGATTGGGATGAATGTACTGTGAGACTGGGATGAATGTACTGTGAGGCTGGGATACATGTACTGTGAGACTGGGATACATATACTGTGAGACTGGGATGAGTCTACTGTGAGACTGGGATACATGCACTGTGAGACTGGGATACATGCTTTGTGACACTGGAATGAATGCACTGTCAGATTGGGATGCATGTGCAGACTTAGGGTGGTCTTCAGTATGCCGAATGTCGGGATCCCGGCGCACAGTATACCGGCGCCGGGATCCCGACACCCGGCATACCGACAGCTATTCTCCCTCGTGGGGGTCCACGACCCCCCTGGAGTGAAAATAAATAGCGTGGCGCGCGTAGCGCCCCACCGTGCCCACAGCGTGGCAAGCGCAGCGAGCCTGCAAGGGGCTCCTTTGCACTCGCCACGCCGTCGGTATGCCGGCAGTCGGGCTCCCGGCGCCGGTATGCTGGTCGCCAGGAGCCCGGCCGCCGGCATACTATACTACACCCGCAGACTTAAACCAGCCGACTGCAAGCGACATCAATACTGTATGCTCCTCAGAATCAGGCCATATGTTCTTATTAAGACAGATTATATATAGGCAATTTGAAGAACGTTTGGGGAGAACCATCTTTTTCTCCATATTGGCCCTCATTCCAAGTTGATCGCACCAAGCAACTTTTTGCTGCTGCTGCGATCAACTAATCTCCGCCTATGGGGGAGTGTATTTTAGCATAGCAAGGCTGCGAACGCTTGTGCAGCCCTGCAATGCTAAAAAAGATTCACACAAAACAAGACTAGCTCCAGCGATGCAGGTCCCGGCTTTGACATCAAGCATCCGCCCTCCATTCGCCTGGACACGCCCGCATTTTTCTTACCACTCCCCAAAAACGTCTGGAAACGGTGAGTATCCGCCCCGGAATGCCTCCCGCCTGTCCATCTTCTTGCGATCGCCACTGCGATTACATTTGTCGCTGGCATAATCGCCAGGCAACGACGAGCGTGCGCAATGCGTCCGCCGCGCATGCGCATTTCCGACCCGTTGCACCGCAGCGAAGAACCGATGTGTGCGAACGGGTCGGAATGACCCCCATTATACTTACCAACTTTTAGATTTCCATAGGAGAGGCCGAAGTGGTACAGTAAGTGCAGGGGATGGTGGTGGTGGTGGTGGTTGTGGTTGTGGGGGGTCATCATGGCAGTGCCGTAACTAGGCATTTTAGCGGTGTGCAAGAAACGACAGTGGCGCCCCCCCCATGTAAGATAGGGGCAGTGCGCGCCGTAGGCGCGTGAAAAATTTATAGGGGCGTGGCTTCACGGGGAAGGGCCGTGGCCACAAAATAATAGCAATTCATACTACGGTGCACAGTAGTCTACATTATTTAAATTACGCTGCACAGTAGCGCCACTACACCAGGTAGAGCCCCTTTCATACATTACAGCAGACAGCGTCCCCCTTTTTACACATTACAGCAGACAGTCCCCCTTTTTACACATTGCGGCAGCCAGTCCCCCTTTTTACACATTGCGGCAGCCAGGCCCCCTTTTTACACATTGCGGCAGCCAGTCCCCCTTTTTACACATTGCGGCAGCCAGGCCCCCTTTTTACACATTGCGGCAGCCAGTCCCCCTTTTTACACATTGCGGCAGCCAGGCCCCCTCTTTACACATTGCGGCAGCCAGTCCCCCTTTTTACACATTGCGGCAGCCAGGCCCCCTCTTTACACATTGCGGCAGCCAGGACTCTTTTTTACACATTGCGGCAGCCAGGACCCCTTTTTACACATTGCGGCAGCCAGGACCCGTTTTTACACATTGCGGCAGCCAGGACCCCTTTTTACACATTGCGGTAGCCAGGACCCCTTTTTACACATTGCGGCAGCCAGGCCCCCTTTTTACACATTGCGGCAGACGGTGTCCCCCTGAGAGAGAGAGAGAGAGAGAGAGAGAGGGATATACTTACCTTCTCCCCGCTGACAGGCTCCTCGTGCTGGCATCTCCCTCTCGGTGCAGGCAGTGAGGTGAGAAGGAGGAGGAGGGAGGGGGAGCAGGGAGCCGCAGCAGCACTATTTCATTGGTAGTAAGCGCCGCTGCAGCATCCCCCTCTCCTTCCGTATTGGCTGCCTGGCGCTGCTGTGGATACTGGGATGAAGGAACCGCATCCCAGCATCCATAGCAGCGCCGGGCAGCCAATACAGAAGGAGAGGGGGATGCTGCAGCGGCGCTTACTACCAATGAAATAGCGCTGCTGCGGCTCCCTGCTCCCCCTCCCTCCTCCTCCTTGTCCGCTGCCCGGCGCTGGTCTCTTCTCCCTCCAGCGCGGCGCACACAGCAGAGGCGGCATGTAATGAGTCAATTTGACTCATTACATGCCGCTGGCCGTGCGCCCTCAGGGCAACTGCGCTGTGTGCCAAGCCCACTTGGCACACACGTAGTTACGGCCCTGCATCATGGCCACACTCTCATGCAGTGTGAATTGTAGTATCATACAAAGGGGGTGGGGCTATGATGTGTTTGCCCTGCCCACCTCTTGTAGGTTTCCCTGTTCTCACAGAATTCTGTAAGAATTACCCCAGTATCTGTAGTCTCACTTTGGGCTCAATCATTTGCTCGGGGACAATGGGTACAATTAATTATTGGAGCATACTCATACAAGACTTTTCATTCTATGTTTAATGCAGTGGCATTAGTTAGCTGCTGGAAAGCACTAATAGCAGATAGGTGTAAACGAGCCCTTCAGACTCTGCCAGCAAAATGCTACAATTTTTCTACAAATGCGGAACAAGCCAAATATTCTAAGGTTGTGCTTTGACATTTTTACAGATTTAGCTTACTTTCAATTTGGATAATAATAATAATAGAGCTAAGGAATGGCAATATCTAGAGTCAGGCTTTAGCCACAGCATGGCATGCTTTAATAAAAGCTAAAATACATTTTGCTTGTAGCAGGCAAAAACGTGTCCAGTCTAAAGTATCTAAAATATGCAACATTAATCATTTTTTTGTTTTTGAAATACAGACTTTTGCAGAATTTTTGCATAAGGGGCCTGATTCAGCATGGATCACAAAAGCAAAATCTTTCTCTAATGGGCAAAACCATGGCCCTCATTCCGAGTCGTTCGCTCGGTATATTTCATCGCATCGCAGTGAAATTCCGCTTAGTACGCATGCGCAATATTCGCACTGCGACTGCGCCAAGTAATTTAACAATGAAGATAGTATTTTTACTCACGGCTTTTTCTTCGCTCCGGCGATCGTAATGTGATTGACAGGAAATGGGTGTTACTGGGCGGAAACACGGCGTTTCAGGGGCGTGTGGTTAAAAACGCTACCGTTTCCGGAAAAAACGCAGGAGTGGCCGGAGAAACGGAGGAGTGTCTGGGCGAACGCTGGGTGTGTTTATGACGTCAAACCAGGAACGACAAGCACTGAACTGATCGCAGATGCCGAGTAAGTCTGAAGCTACTCTGAAACTGCTAAGTAGTTTGTAATCGCAATATTGCGAATACATCGGTCGCAATTTTAAGAAGCTAAGATTCACTCCCAGTAGGCGGCGGCTTAGCGTGTGTAACTCTGCTAAAATCGCCTTGCGAGCGATCAACTCGGAATGAGGGCCCATGTGCAGTGCAGGTGGAGCAGATGTAACGTGTGCAGAGAGAATTAAATTTGGGTGGGGTGTGTTCAAACTGAAATCCTAATTGCAGTATAAAAATAAAGCAGCCAGCATTTAGCCTGCACAGAAACAAAATAACCCACCTGAATGTAACTCTATCTGCACGTTATATCTGCCCCACCTGCACTGCACAAGGTTTTGCCCATTAGAGAAAGATTTTGCTTTTGCAATCCATGCTGAATCAGGCCCAAAGTCTTAATATACAGTAGTTCAAAACTGCTTACAAGTAGGACTGCCACAGTCAGATACGCCCACCTAATATATCTTAAGATTCACCCACCTCTAATAAAATTATTAACAGGTTGTTTATATATTAAACACATATTATGAAGCTGTTTACAGGGAATATTTAGTCAATCACATCAGTCATTGCACCAGTGGAGCTTAAAATGTATATTCCCTACATAGGCGTGCACACAGGGGGTGCCTGGTGTGCACAGGGACACCCTAATATATGGCCCCTCCCTCTCCGAGCGAGTCGATCGATACTACCCACCCAGCTGCTGCCGTCCCACCTTGCCTGGCCATGGGACTCCTCTGTACAGGCAGTGCTACTCCTGGCTCTGATCTCTAGTGCCTCAGCGTTGTGGCTCCTCCATCTCTCCTGTTGCTGCTGTGGTCCTCTCCTGCTGTTAACTGATGTGCCTGGGCTGGTGGATCTCCTGTGTTCCGCACGGCTGCCTCTCTGCTCCAGGAGTGATCTTCAATGGTGGCCACCATCTTTGATTCAGTGCTTCAGCTCCGGTGCTTAGTGCAGCTGCTCCCTTCTCTGCAGTGGTCTGGTGATGTGCTGGTCCGCTGTCTTCCATCTCTGGATGTCCATGTGGGTCCTTTCCAGCAGCGGTGCTGTGGTCTGCTGAGGCTGTCCTCCTAGAGATTCTGCTTGCTTCAGGTTTCCATGTGTTCCTGCTTCTTCCAAGGGATACGCTAGCACATGAGGGGGAAACACATGAGGGACGATATGCTGCATGTGGGGGAACATGAGGGCAGATACGCCACGTGGGGAGTGGGGGGGACATGAGAGCAGGTATGCTGCGTGGGGAGTGGGGGGTATGAGGGCAGATACGCTATGTGGGGAGTTGGGGGGTTATGAGGGCAGATACACTGTGTGGGGGGCACATGAAGGTAGATAAGCTGCGTGGTGGGGCACATGAGGACAGATATGCTGCATGGGGAGCACTCTACATGTGTGAGGTGGCATTTATTATGTGTACAAGCAGCACTGATACTGTGGGCATTATGTGTATTAGCAGCACTGCTACTGTGGAGATTGTTTATAAGGGACACTGCTACCATGGACATTATGTATAACAGGCACTACTGTGTAGCATAATGTGAATATGGGGCACTACTGTGTCGTAACGTTAGTAAGCGGCATTACTCTGTGGTGTAATGTGAAATAGGGGAACTACATGGAGTGTAATGACAATAAGATTGTGCTACTGTGTTGCGTAATTTGAATTGGGGGTACTACTGTTTAGCCACGCCACACCTTTCTTGTGATACCACACCCCTTTTTTGTGCCGCGCGCATTCTGCGCGCTCTGTTGCTTTGGACAGCATAGGGTTTAGGGCACACATTTGTAGTTTGCAGGGGGTCGCCGAACAGGGGAAATGAGTTCCACCACCTCTCCAGGACACTTTAAGCCTTACTCATTCAGTGAGGCACTCTACTCGCCTCCTCTCTTCTCTCCTCCCCTCAGACAGAAGCAGCAGTGCCAAGCCAGCAGCAGCAGTGGTGGTGGTGGTGGTCGCAACAGAGAAGCCCAACAGAAGTGAGCACTACTGGGGGCATTACATGTAACTGGCACTTACTGGGGACATTACGTGTAACTGGCACTGCTGGGGTATTACATGTATCTGGCATTGCTGGGGGCATTATGTGTATCTGGCACTGATAAGGGCATTACGTCTATCTGGCACTGCTGGGGGTATTATGTGTATCTTGCACTGCTGGGGGTATTATGAATATCTGGCACTGCTAGGGGCATTATGTGTATCTGGCACAAATAGGGGTATTACATCTATCTGGCACTGCTGGGGGCATTATGTGTATCTGGCACTGCTGGGGGTATACTGTGTGGCGTAATGTGAATTTGGCTCATACTGTATGGTGTAATGAGAATTTCAGCTCATACTGTATGGCATAATGTACATTTTGTCTCATACTGTGTGGCATAATGTGACTTTTAGCTCATACTGTGTGGCATTATGTGAATTTCAGTTCATACTGTGTGGCATAGTGTGAATTTCAGCTCATACTGTGTGGCATAATGAGAATTTCGTCTCATGCCGTGTGGTGTAATGTGAACTTCGGCTCATACTGTGTGGCGTAATGTGAATTTCAGCTTCTACTGTGTGGCGTAATATGAATTTTGGCTCATACTGTGTGGTATAATGTGAATTTCGGCTCATACTGTGTGGCGTAATGTGAATTTCAGCTTCTACTGTGTGGCGTAATATGAATTTTGGCTCATACTGTGTGGTATAATGTGAATTTCGGCTCATACTGTGTAGCGTAATGTGAATTTCGGCTCATACTGTGTGGCGTAATGTGAATTTTGGCTCATACTGTGTGGTGTAATGTGAATTTTGGCTCATACTGTGTGGCGTAATGTGAATTTCGGCTCATACTGTGGTGTTATGTGAATTTCAGCTCATACTGTGTGGCATAATGTGAATTTCGGCTCATACTGTGTGGCGTAATGTGAATTTTGGCTCATACTGTGTGGCGTAATGTGAATTTCGGCTCATACTATGTGGCGTAATGTGAATTTCGGCTCATACTGTGTGGCGTAATGTGAATTTCGGCTCATACTGTGTGGCGTAATGTGAATTTCTGCTCATACTTTGTGGTGTAATGTGAATTTCGGCTCATACTGTGTGGCGTAATGTGAATTTCGGCTCATACTGTGGTGTTATGTGAATTTTGGCTCATACTGTGTGGCATAATGTGAATTTCGGCTCATACTGTGTGGCATAATGTGAATTTCGGCTCATACTGTGTGGTGTACTTTGGATTTCAGCTCATACTGTGTGGCATAATGTGAATAAGGGGCACTACTGTCATTAGCTGATGAGCTTGGGAGCAGTTGTGACAAATGCTGGTGTCCTGCGGAGGAGGGGTCTGATGGCATAGAAAGAGGCAGATGTGGCTCTGATGGCAGATGTGTCAATTTTAGACTTTACTTGTGTTATATTAAAACTCAAATGTTCGGCCATCTAAATCTCCCATTCTTTTCAGAGTGGCCTACTCAAAATCAGGGTGTAGGTGATAGGGGGTGCAAAGGGTTTGGTGTGTGGGGGGAAGGTTGAGTCTATTTTACCTTTGTGGAAAGGACCCAACTGAGTGCGGAATTTCTCTTCCTCCCTTGCAGCATGTTAATGTTTTCTCGAATCTCCATTTGTGGTAGGGCATTTTGTTTTATTTATGCTGCATCGCACCCTCACATGTTCACTTAGATTGTCACACTTCAGGCCCAGTATCTCGCTCCGCTTCACTTGCCACAGGTTACTATTCCAAGTAGTTGGTGACGTTGACACAGTGCATTTTGGGAAAGGTCCTCTCCATGAATGGAAACTAGACCTTACCGTGGGAGGGAGTGAGGAGAGGGGAATGGTAATGCACTTAGGCCCACCACTCTCTAGTTCCGCAAATGGGTCAGGGATAGGTTGGGGAAGCGTAAGCAGCGATAGGTAGCAGTGGCAGCTAGGACTGAGGGTTATGCCGTAGCGGACAGTCAGTACTGCAATTAGTGCAATACTAAGGGCAACAGACCTTTGTATCAAAATGGTTAGGAAAAGTTAGTATCAACTAGTGTGAAAGCAAAAAAGATGGCTTTTAGGAAATACAACAGATTCAAAATAATAACGACAAAGAGATATATCTTGACAGACGAAAGGATGCTAAGAAAGTGATCAGACATGCAAAGGCAGAAGCTGAGGAGAAAATGGCCCAGTCAGTAGATAAATGGGGCAAAACTTTTTTAAGTATGTCAATGAAAGGAGAAAATCAAATGGAGGAATTATAAGACTTAAGACAGAGAATGAGAATTTGGTGGAGGGAGACAAGGTAGTAGCAGATCACATAAATAATTATTTTTGCTCAGTATTTACTACAGAAGGAGAAGGGAAGGGGCCACAGTTAAGTTGCAAGGACATTCATAAAAATAAGGTAGATGAAAGTACATTTACAGAGAAGGTCCTAACAGAACTTTCAAAATGATAAAGTGGATAAATCAATGGGGCCAAATGGGATACACCCAAAGATACTAAAAGAGCTAAAAGATGTGCTGGTGACACCATTAACAGAATTATTTAACCAGTCACTAAATATAGGTGCTATTCCAGAAGACTGGAAAAGAGCGAATGTAGTTCCACTGTACAAAAGTGGAAGCAAGGAAGAAGCAAGTAACTACAAACCAGTAAGCCTTATATCAGTAGTAGGGAAAGTAATGGAAAAACTATTAAAAGAAAGAGTTGTGGAATATCTTAAACAACTTACATGATCCAAAACAGCATGGATTTACTGGTGGGAGATCATGCCAAACAAATCTTATTGACTTTTTTGACTCTGAAGAAAATAATAGATCAAGGTGGAGCTGTATATGTAGCATATCTAGACTTTAGTAAGGCATTTGACACTGTCCCAAATCGCAGACTGCTAAATAAACTTGAAATCATGGGGGTGGATTATAAAACAGTTAAATGGATAAGAACCTGGTTGCAGGATAGGAAACAGACAGTTGTAGTAAATGGGATACACCCAAAGATACTAAAAGAGCTAAAAGATGTGCTGGTGACACCATTAACAGAATTATTTAACCAGTCACTAAATACAGGTGCTATTCCAGAAGACTGGAAAAGAGCGACTGTAGTTCCACTGTACAAAAGTGGAAGCAAGGAAGAAGCAAGTAACTATAAACCATTAAGCCTTATATCAGTAGTAGGGAAAGTAATGGAAAAACTATTAAAAGAAAGAGTTGTGGAATATCTTAAACAACTTACAGGATCCAAAACAGCATGGATTTACTGGTGGGAGATCATGCCAAACAATTCTTATTGACTTTTTTGACTCTGTGAAGAAAATAATAGATCAAGGTGGAGCTGTATATGTAGCATATCTAGACTTTAGTAAGGCATTTGACACTGTCCCAAATCGCAGACTGCTAAATAAACTTGAAAGCATGGGGGTGGATTATAAAACAGTTAAATGGATAAGAACCTGGTTGCAGGATAGGAAACAGACAGTTGTAGTAAATGGAGTGCAATCTATGGAGGGAAATGTTACCAGTGGAGTACCCCAGGGATCTGTACTTGGACCAGTTCTCTTTATTATCTTCGTTGGTGACATTGCAAATGGTATTGAAGGGAAAGTATGCCTTTTTGCAGATGACACAAAGATTTGCAATAGGGTAGACACACCGGGAGGGGTAAAACAAATGATTGATGACCTAGCTAGGCCTGAGAAATAGTCAAGAACGTGGCAACTACAGTTTAATGCTAAAAAATGCAAAATCATGTACTTCGGTCTCATAAACACAAAGGCTAAATATAGTATCAAGGGTACTGTAATGGAAACTACTGAGGAGGAAAGGATTTAGGAGTCACTATTTCAAGAGACTTAATGGCAGGAAATCAATGCAACAAAGCATGAAAAAGGCAAGTCAGATGCTCGGTTGCATAGCGAGAGGAATCAGTAGTAGGAAAAAAGAAGTAATAATGCCGCTGTATAGGTCATTGGTACGGCCTCATCTGGAATACTGTTTCCAGTTCTGGAGACCATATCTCCAGAAGGATATAAATACATTAGAGAGTGTACAAAGAAGGGCAACTAAAATGGTGCATGGCCTACATCACAAAACTTACCCGGAAAGGCTAAAAGATCTTAACATGTATAGTTTGGAAGAGAGAAGGGAAAGGGGGTAGGTACATGATTGAAACTTACAAATATACCAAGGGTTTTAACAAAGTTCAGGAGGGAAACATTCTTCAAAGGAAGAGGAGTATTAGAACTTGAGGACATGCACTGAAACTGGAGGGAGGCAGGTTGATGGGAAATTTAAGGTAAAATTACTTCACAGAAAGGGTAGTGGACAAGCGTAATAGCCTTCCATCAGAGGTAGAAGCTAAGACTGTAGAGCAATTTAGAGCAATTTAAACATGCTTGGGACAGGCATATGAATATCCTTACAAAGATTTATGGTTCAAAAAGGGTTGAGATTACCTAAAGGATAAAAAAAAAGGGGCAGACTAGATGGGCCAAGTGATCGCACCATTATGTTTCATTTTATTTCTCTGGGGTGTATTATATCTAGTTTTTTATTAGGAACTAGGGAGAAATTAGACTAAGCCATGTGATTTTACTGAGAGAATGTAAAATAGTGCTAGATATGTTCCTAGACGGTTCTAGACATGCCCAAACGGTGGTGCTAGACACACCTCTCCTGCGGTGCACCCACTAATAAAATTAGCTGCACATGCCTATGGTCATTAGAGGTTTTTATTCATTTTATACATTTGCCGGCATAATGTTATGTTGGGGTCAAGCATGTTGGGGTGGGGTGGGAAGTGGAGGGAATCTGCATGTGGGTGACTTGCAGCGGCGGTGGGGGTGGCCTATGTAGTTACAGCTGCGGGGTTAGTGGCGGGGGGGCGGGGTTATGGACGCCGGCGGTGGTATGCACAGTGTGAGGAAGTTTATATGGACACCTCCACTGTAGGGTCAAAAATATCACTTTTTTTCCGAAAAGCTGCTTTGCAAAATTAGCAGTTTTTCGTAAGTGATATTTTTATAAGGGAGTCAAAAGAAAAAAAAAATGAAATATAAGGGTGAGAATTAAAAACGAAACATTCTTCACAATTTTTTTCATAATGAATATGCCCCCATGCCACACAACAAGAATACAATACGTAAGGATGCAATAAAATGTTATTGTGAAACATAATGAACAGAAACCACAAAGAGCACAAATTATGTATAAGCAGCTGAAGTACTCTGCATTGTCCAGGTTTAAATCTTCAATTTATTAACTTATCAATGAGTTAGATGTAACGGCAACATTTTACAAATAATTAGCAGCTCTTCCAATACACCAATGAGGTGACTGGCCAGTGTAGTTTTTTTTTTTCTTGGGGTGTCGCCAGTAGCCCTAATCCCCAGTCCTCTTTTTTTTTTGTTTAGTTTTTTATTATTTTTTTATTTTTTGTTATATTCACCTTTACCACCATGCTGCGCATGGCTTAGTCTTACTTTTACTAATACACATGACAAAAGTTAATATGCACAAAGACCCTTACTCTCTGCATGTTTGTATTCATTACAATTGTGGGAGCAGTTCTATTGCTTGTAAAATAAAATAATATATCGCCCATAGACTCCTTTAAAATGTAAGATCTCATGAGCAGGGTCCTCAACCCTTATGTGCTTATCCTTCACTTACTTAAACCATCTTCAATAGCACCAAATCCCACAGTTTTCTGCCACCCTGATACTTACGTCAGTGTCATCTGCTGCTGTACCTATGTGTATCGTCTTTAACTGTAAGTCACTATTGTACTGTTTTGATTATTTTGTTTATATACGCTGTAATTGGGCGCTGCAGATCCCTTGTGGCGCCATATAAATAAATGATAATCATAATAGACACCAATGGAAGTGTGCCCCAGTGGTCAACTCAAGTATTAATTATCAACAATGGCTTCAGTATAGTGTACTATAAGTCCTTGTTTTCTTGTGTTGCTCATTTGTTTATGTACTTAGGGGATCATTCTGAGTTGATCGCTAGCTGCTTTCGTTCGCTGTGCAGCGATGAGGCAAAAAAACGGCACTTCTGCGCAGGCGTATGCAGCGCAATGCGCACACGCGAAGTAATTTTACAACGAATTATGTAGTTTCACACAAGGTCTAGCGAAGCTTTTCAGTCGCACTGCTGGCCGTAGAGTGATTGACATGAAGTGGGCATTTCTGGGTGTCAACTGACCATTTTCAGGGAGTGTTCAAAAAAACGCAGGCGTGCCTGGAAAAACGTAGGCGTGACTGGGCGAACGCAGGGCGTGTTCCTGACGTCAAAACAGGAACTGAACAGTCTGAAGTGATCGCAAGCGCTGAGTAGGTATTGAGCTACTCTAAAACTGCACAAAAAAATGATGCCGCCACTCTGCGATCCTTTCGTTCGCACTTCTGCTAAGCTAAAATACACTCCCAGTGGGAGGCGGCATAGCGTTTGCACGGCTGCTAAAAACTGCTAGCGAGCGAACAACTCGGAATGACCACCTATGTTAGGCAATGCGGATCCCTTGTGGCGCCATTTAAATAATAATAATATAGATATACAGTTACACATATATACGTGAGATGCGGGAGAGACTTCAGCTGTCTGTAGTGTGAGTAACGAAAACCTTTGCTACAGGTATTTGACAGAGCTGCAGTGGAGAGTCAGAGTAACACTGAACAGCGTATTTTACCTTTTTAGTTCTTATCTGAACAATTCAAGTTTTGTAGTTCTACAGTGGACCACCACGGGTCACCCAAGCTTACTGACACACACAAATGCAAATTACTGAGACCTCCTGCAGTACACAATAGTACAGCATAATACAAAAAAAAAAAATTATTTGGCAAATTCTGAATATAATTTATATAATAATATAATCAGTAGTCCCAAGCTACTAGGTTAGAGGGTGCTGCCTGGCTAGCGGTTTCAGCAATAGAACTACACACTATACTTTTTAATATTTAGCATTTTTAGAATAATGGTTCCCAATTAAATTTGAATCTACTCTTTATGTAAAGTGTCCTATAAAACTGTACTTACTGCGGTCATCACTCCTAAGGATTATTAATTTATTAATAAATGGGTAATATCCTTTGGGAGGGGGTGAGGAGAGGGGAATGGTAATGCATCTAGGCCCACCACCATACCTCCCAACTGTCCCGATTCCAGCTGGACTGTCCCGCTATTCAGACACTATCCCGCCGTCCCACCCGCAGGTCGCAGTGTCCCGCGGGCGGGGGGCAGTTGGGGGAGGCCTTGATCACCCGCTGCTCTGCTCCGCAAAGCAGCGAGTGACCTCTGAATACGTGTGCACAGCATGTATTCACTGCTAGGAGGGGAGCAGGGGGCTGCCCAGCTGCTCGGGGAGCGCTGGGCACGCCCCCAAAATCAAGAAAAACAGGTCGGCGCCGAGAGGCCACGCCCACCAGCAATACACCACGCCCCTAACCACTGATGCCACACCAATTTTTCGGGTCGCACGGCTTCGCCGCGCAAGGGTCCCGATTCTTAAAATAGAAAAGTTGGGAGGTATGCACCACTCTCTAGTTCCACCACTGGGTCAGGGATAGGTTGGGGAAGCAGTGGCAGCTAGGACTGAGGGTTATGCCGTGGCGAACAGTCAGTACTCCCTCTCATGGCTGTGCTATGGCTGCATTTTGCATCCTTGACACCCAGCTAATGAGAGGCCAAAAATACTATTCTTGATAAATGCAGGAAGGAGAAAGATGCAAGACTGTTACCTGCAATGCGATGTCTAGGATGCTGAAAGCAATGTACATCTTCTTATTGAAAGGCATTAATTAACAACAATAATCTTATTTAGCAACATGATTGTCATCACAAGTTAGCATCTTGACATTCAAAAACATAGCAAAAGCTTTTCATGCTGTCCACTATAATGCCTGAATCCAGGCCATGTGTGACTCAGGGCTAATCACGTTCCTCAGTTGGCAGCACACCAGAAGTACAACATGGATATGATTTGTAAGTTTCTGCAAAAAAAACCTAAATACCTAAATACAGAATATGATTTCCTAGCAAAATTATGCAAACCGCTCCTCCTATGCACCGAGATATAATTCTACTATATCACAGGGGTTTTATCACACTTATAAGGATTCCAGGTGGAGTACACATTGGCCCTCATTCCGAGTTGATCGCTCGCAAGGCGAATTTAGCAGAGTTGCTCACGCTAAGCCTCCGCCTACTGGGAGTGAATCTTAGCTTCTTAAAATTGCGAACGATGTATTCGCAATATTGCGATTACAAACTACTTAGCAGTTTCAGAGTAGCTTCAGACTTACTCGGCATCTGCGATCAGTTCAGTGCTTGTCGTTCCTGGTTTGACGTCACAAACACACCCAGCGTTCGCCCAGACACTCCTCCGTTTCTCCAGCCACTCCCGCGTTTTTTCCGGAAACGGTAGCGTTTTTATTCACACGCCCATAAAACGCCGTGTTTCTGCCCAGTAACACCCATTTCCTGTCAATCACACTACGATCGCCGGAGCGAAGATAAAGCCGTGAGTAAAAAAACTATCTTCATAGCAAAATTACTTGGCGCAGTCGCAGTGCGAACATTGCGCATGCGTACTAAGCAGAAAAACGCTGCGATGCGAAGAAAATTACCGAGCGAACGACTCGGAATGAGGGCCATTATTCTTTAATTTGTTTAATGTCTACTATTTTGAAAGTTTCAGAAATTATGCCCCCCCCACCCATTTTTTTTCATTACCAATGTTCCAATCTCTGTTTTAATACTATACTAGTAATAATAACATTGGTACATTTGTATTGGTTAGGCTGGTGAAATACTGGCCTGGTTGCAGCATTGCTATCAAATGAAAAGAACACTGGATGAAGGCTGTTCATAGAGAATTGTTGAATAAGTGAACTGACTCAGTCTGATAGCAATAATTGTGTATGACAGTAAAATATTATGTAATATTGGCTAATTGTTTTAGTTTTGCAGTGGTTTTCTTCAATCCATTACTTTACTTTCTATTTCTGGAGGTACAGTACATAAGATGTCTCACACGTGTTCTGGAATTCCATTTAAAGTGGCACAAACTTTTTCTCATGGGCAATTCATATCTTCTATCAGTTGGGCGCAGCTCAAGGTCTCGAGTGAGCTGACAGGTCACATACAACTCTGCTGGCATTGGGCATCTTTGTTTTTGCTGAAAATGCATCTTAGATGCAATACGATGTGACTAGGATGCACAGGAGACTGTGCTGATTAATTTGACATGCTTCACTTGTATATTGCATGTGACTGAGTCTGTATATGGAGCACAACAGAACGTGATATGGAAAGATTCATGGCTGCTGCATTGTAGCACTTTGTATGCTACTAAAAAGCATTTTAACGCGAACAGAGTCTCACCACACCTGCTGTGCCAAGATGAGCTGTTTCGAGCTATTGCAGTTATAATGTATGAGGGCACATCTGTAGGTGCAGTATAGAATATATATAAAATAAAATAAAAACGTACATAAAATATTACCAGAAGTTTTGATGAAAAAGGGTTTCAAGAAGTTAAAAAGCATCGTAACAGCCGTACAGTGATAGGGATTATTAATGTGGGCCATGGATAGTCTCAGGAAGGAAGCAGTGCAAAAGTGAATGGGCCTGATTGGTCAGAGCGTGGGAAACTGACCAATCAGTGTAGGCTCATATATTCCTATGGAGAGCATGTGCTATTGACCTTTCTTTAGTCCCACTGAACCAGGGTGTTCATATGGAAGATACTGGGTGGCTGAGCACTGGTGACATAGAATAGTACTAAATAGTGACCTCTCTATTGTCACATTCATCAGTCCATCACCACCACGGTTCCTAACATATTTACAAAGAATAACTGTTTATATTTTCCATTGCATGGTTGTCTGTATGTTCTATGCTATCCTTTTTCACTTGGTACTGTACTTTGAGCCTGACCTGCATACTGGTGTTACTTTATACATTGACATCCTACTCTTGCACACCTAAAGCGCCCCCTTTTGTTCCTTTTATACATTGGGAGCTGCACATACTATTAGGAGCAGTTGCGTATTTATAATGGGTGCAGTGTGTGCAGAGCACCCGGGCCCCTTGGGTTCAGTGGGCCCACACCGCACAGACTGCACCCATGTCTTTAGTACTTATCTCTTTAGAGTCCATCGTCCGCTATGGTAACCCTGCAAAATCACTGGGAAAATGGCTGTAAAATAACGCCCGGAGTCGGCCACTGACTGACTAAGCTGTCCAACTGCTGGCAGCTAGAAACAGAGGAGGGGGCCCATATTGGAGGCTGCACATGGGCCTTAATATGGGTTCAGTATGATTTCCCGACGGACGGGATGCCGGTGGTCAGAATACCGACAGAAGCATCCCGACCATCAGAATACCGACATCCCCTCCAAACGAGTGCATCCCGCCGGTACAACGATCGGGATTCTGGATGTCGGTATTTTAACTGCATCCCCTTAATACAGAGCGCTTGGATATTTGCATTATTTGTAGAATGGCGCTTTCAAATCTGAGTGGTAAAGACAAGATGGCTCCTTTAATATGGTAATGTACCACATCATAATCTCATCAACCCAACTGTCCCAATTTTCACAGGGCAGTCACGTTTTTTTTTGGGACTGTCCTGCTGTCCCATCCGCGGGGTGGGGCAGTTGGGAGGCTCCTGTCACTGCTGCTCTGCACAGCGTCTGTTCACAGGTGACAGAGGGAGAGGGGGGCAAGCCAGCAGCTCAGAGAGTTCTGGGCATGCCCCGTCAGTGACGGTAAAAGGGAGCGTGACTCGCAAGGCCACACCCCCTTTCACATAGGCTGCGCCCCCTTTCCGGATGGCCGCGTGCGACAAGGTCCCACTTTGTGGTTTTCAAAAGTTGTGAGGTATGTAGAATGATTAAAGAATATATGCTTACAGCCATAAATTATGATCATACAGAATTACACTCATAGTGGTGTGTAGTATTCAAGGGGATGTATAGACTAGACACTGTTATTTGTAGCCTGCTGTAGCACATTTTTTTGCAAATGTGATTAACACAGCTTAAAGTCAGAGTGACAGAGTTGTCTGATGTAACTAGGACCTAGAGAAGGAAATCCCTAAGATTATAAAGCGAAAAGATCAGCGTATAATCCCTTTGATCCGAGAACGCCCTTTAGTACATCACAATACAGATTTGTAGAAGCCACTGCGGTCGCCAAAAGGTTAAAGGCAAAGACGGTCAGCGACTGCACGGATTGTCTTTATGCTGTCTGCTAGTTTGAAGAATTAAATATTCCGCACACTTCTCCAACTTGTGGAGGGTAACATGGTTGCTTGGTGAAAACAGTTTTGACCTTGAAGTCATTGAAGTATAGTGGCACATCTATCATTCATCACTGTCTTATTGTCCCAAGACATTCCTTGTTTAAACACCTTGTTGACCTACTTTACAGCACAACCTTTTCCCATTGGATCATCTGTAGAATTACAAACCTCTAGATTCGTGTCATGAAGTTAATAATTCCTTCAGCAACAAAAGTGCTGCTCTGTATTGACACATATCGTTATAATCACTTCACTATTATTATCTTGCCTATTTTTTTTAAATAATATATTCTCATGATGAATAAGCATGTTACAGATTCTAAAGCTGGTTCCACTTAAAACTAGAAAAAGTCACCAGAATTCTGCAAATTGGCTCAAACATGCCTGAACACGGAGCTGGTAGACACATAATATGAGTCACGTTTTCTTATTTTTATTTTAGAAAGAAACAAGTTCTCCAATGATGAAGCTGGCTCACAAATATTCAATCCGATTCGCACATAGGGGAGTATTCATAAGTGGATTCAATGGGGAGAATAACGCTAATGGCGTGGCTATCTGCACACACAGCGCATTGCGCATGTGCAAACTTTCATTATGCGATCGCATCCCGAAAGGATGCGATCACAAAATGATTTACAGGCGGCAGGTACAGTATTCGGGAGCAGCAATGCGGCGTTGGGAGGTAGTGGAGCAGAAAATGGAGGTGTGTCATGGCCGTTTTCGGGGGGCGGCCCAATGACGTTACTTGTGTTTCCTGCTGAGGGAAAACAAAGTGCCGGTGCTACTGTATACGCAGCCTGATTGCGTATACGGGGGTCGTCCTCGATTACCAGAATCTGTGATGCGATCACAATATAATTGCAATCACAATGCAGGGTAGCGCCATGCATGCTGGGAAGCCCCAAGCATTTTAAATGTGTAACTTTATTTTTTTGTGAAGCTCAAATGCAAATGGCAAACTTCTAATTGCAAAATAAAAGTTAAAACACCCTTCATGTTATTTAAAAATATATTTTTTACAAGCTATAAAATAAAAATATTAGTTTTAACGTGAACAGCAGACCTGGACCTCATACTCAAAAATAAACAGCAAAGTGCAAGAAGTCAGGGCTGCCAAGAGGGATTTGGGGGGGGCAGATACTAACCCAGGCTTATTGAAGGGCCCCGGTTCACCCCGTACCCTCATAACTGTCAGCATTGGCACCGGCCCCTCTCCCCAGCCCAGCACAAGCTGCTGTGTGCTGGGCTGCACTGCTGAGTAGTCTGCCTGTGCTGGGGTGGGGAAATCACGCTGATTACCCTCCCCCCCTGGATTTGCTCCTGGCTGAGGGCCTCATGGTGCACCCCTTCCCCCATGTACAGATATTTTTCTCTCTGCTTTTATAACTTTCATCTCCCTGCAATTAATATCTGTGACCTGGGTTGTTGGAAGGGGGCAGATGACCAAGCGTTGCTGGGCACACCTCACCTCTGAACCCCACAGAGGTCACACCCTTTGTATCGCCTGTTGTTCTGTCACTTTTCTCTGTTCCTCACATTTTAATTATTCCCTCTGTATTCTCTGTATCAGAAGATAAATTGATACAGACTAGATTGATAATGGACAGCATGCATAATTCATAATAGTCTTCAGTTTTACCTCTTACATAAAACCACAAGAAAACATAATTAGATATGTTAACCCAACTGCTAAATTATGTAAGCTATCCTGAGACTCGTGATGTAAAACAGTGGAAAAGTGTGGGATTCACATTTAATTGAAATTCATAGGAGAAGCCAAAGGCAGCAAAACTAGATGGAAGATGCACCTCTGAAGTCCTCAAAGTACAGTGTTGGTGCACACTGGGGAGTGATCACTCTGGAAATAGCAACACTTTTATTATAATATGGATTTTTAGTTATTCTATATATTTAACTTTATTTACTTATATGTTATTTTACGTTGCTGCCTGAGTACAGGTAAGCAATGGTCCAATGCACATCCGCCCAACGTAAAATAGACCTTTCCAGTATTTGTGTGCAGAATGCAGCTGCTTCCCCAGGTATTGTGGCACTTGGCTGTGATGTCATACTCCTACCCTTAGCAGCAGAGAATGCCGCTCACATCTCCCAGCTGCTATGGTCAGAAGCACCAGTGCCTGATGGAGGGATCTCATCTCTGAGGGGGACAGGTCTGATCCTGATCATCGTTTCATTTGCCCATATAAAAGGGTCAGATTGGGTAACATAGATAACATACAGTATAATTTGACGGCAGATAAGAACTACTTGGCCCATCTAGTCTGTCCTAAATACATGTACACACACTTACACTAGGGTTCATTATTATTATTATTATTATTTTTTATTGGGAGCCAATTAACCATCCAGTATATGTTTGGAGTGTGGGCAGAAACTGAAGGACCCAGGTGAAAACCCACACAAACACAGGGAGGCTATACAAACTCTGCACAGTTAAGGCCATGGTAGGAATCAAACATCAGTGCTGTAAGGCAGCAATGCTAACCATTACACCATCTGTGTTGCCCAAAAGTGAGTGAGTGAGTGAGTGAGTGAGTGAGTGAGTGAGATACTGTGGCCAAGTGGATGTATCATTCCAGTTTATATCGACCTTCAAATGTTACATCTCTATCACACATGCCCATGTGACAGGTTCTCTTTAAGTAGTACTAGATTTTTTTATTTATGAATTAATTTATTGATGTCATTGTTTATTTGCATAGTGGTTGCATACAGTATGCTTTGTTTATACATATTCTGGGCAGGGCCGGCCCAAGCCAAATTTTTCTGGTTAGCGAATATATATTTTGGCGCCCCTTAGTGGAATATATAGGGGTGTGGCCACAGAATAGATCCAATTCAAATTACATCGCACTGTAGTGTCCGTTACTCACATTACACCGCACTGTAGTGTCCGTTAACTCACACTACACCGCACTGTAGTGTCCGTTACTCACATTACACCGCACAGTAGTGTCCGTTACTCACATTACACCGCACAGTAGTATCCGTTACTCACATTACACCGCACAGTAGTGTCCGTTACTCATATTACACCACACTGTAGTGTCCGTTACTCACATTACACCGCACTGTAGTGTCCGTTACTCACATTACACCGCACAGTAGTGTCCGTTACTCACATTACACCGCACAGTAGTATCCGTTACTCACATTACACCGCACAGTAGTGTCCGTTACTCACATTACACCACACAGTAGTGTCCGTTACTCACATTACACCGCACTGTAGTGTCCGTTACTCACATTACACCGCACAGTAGTGTCCGTTACTCACATTACACCGCACAGTAGTGTCCGTTACTCACATTACACCGCACAGTAGTGTCCGTCACACTACACCGCACTGTAGTGTCCGTTACTCACATTACACCGCACAGTAGTGTCCGTTACTCACATTACACTGCACAGTAGTGTCTGTTACTCACATTACACTGCACAGTAGTGTCTGTTACTCACATTACACCACACTGTAGTGTCCGTTACTCACATTACACCGCACAGTAGTGTCCGTTACTCACATTACACTGCACTGTAGTGTCCGTTACTCACATTACACCGCACAGTAGTGTCCGTTACTCACATTACACCTCACAGTAGTGTCCGTTACTCACATTACACCGCACTGTAGTGTCCGTTACTCACATTACACCGCACTGTAGTGTCCGTTACTCACATTACACCGCACAGTAGTGTCCGTTACTCACATTACACCGCACAGTAGTGTCCATTTACTCACACTACACCGCACTGTAGTGTCCGTTACTCACATTACACCGCACAGTAGTGTCCATTACTCACATTACACCGCACAGTAGTGTCCGTTACAGGGTCCAGGCGCACACACACACATACATAGTATACATGGACAAGGGGCACACTGACCCACACAGTGTACAGTGACAAGGGGCACACTGACAGACACACACACACACACACACACACACTGTACAGGGATAAGGGGCACACTGACACACACACACACTGTACAGGGACCAGGGGCGCACACACACATACATAGTGTACATGGACAAGGCAGGGGCACGCTGACCCACACACACAGGGACCAGGGGCACTGACATACACACGCACAATGTACAGGGGTGCCCCACCATCCCCACCCCCATACCTCTGCCCACTTTTAAACGGGCCAGCGAACTACATGTGAATCAGCCCCGCAGCTCAGCAGTTGTTAGCCAGCAGCGCAGCCGCACCACAAAGAGACTAGAGTGAGGACTCGGAGCACAGAGATTCCGGCGCAGGGCCCCTCCCCAGCCTCATCTGTATATTCAGCGGCGAGGCGGAGACCAGGGCAGGGGCGCACACATCCACCACCCCCCATCCCCAGACGAAGAGTACCTCTTGCCTGCGGGTGTCCCTGGAGCGGCACCTTCATGCAGGTCATTGGGAACCGGGAGGCAGCAGCGCCGTTTGTCATCTGGCTGGCGGCAAGAGATGGTGCCCTTGCAGGCATGGCGTCATACTCTAATGCGTACTTTGCCTAATGGACGGGTCGTGGTGGTGGGGTGTTCTTGTTGGTTTCCCTTTAAATTTATCTGTATTGCTTAACTTATAAACATAGACCCAGATATATCAAGCCTTGGAGAGTGACAAATTGCATGGTAAAGTACCAACCAACCAGCCCCTAACTGTCATGTTACAGGCTGTGTTTGAAAAATGACAGTAAGGAGCTGATTGGTTGGTACTTCATCAGCGTGTAATGTATCACTTTCCAAGGCTTGATAAATCTGGGACATAGAAATCCAGCCTGTGACATGGCAGTTAGGAGATGATTGGCTGCTACTTTATCACCATGCAATTTATTACTTTTCAAGGCTTAGTACATCTCCCCCTATAGAATCTGCCGGCAGATAAGAACCACTTGGCCCAGCTAGTCTGTCCATCTACACACTCATACATAATTTACTAGGGTTCATTTTTGTATGAAGTGAATGAACCTACTAGTATATTTTTGGAGTGTAGTAGGAAACCCACGCAAGCATGGGGAGAATATATAGCCAACTAGCACTGTAAGCTACAATTAATACACAGCAAAATAATAGGGGGGTATGATGTACGAAGCCTTGGAGCGTGATAAAGTGGAGGAAAATAAAGTACCAACCAATCAGCTCCTAACTGTCATTTTTCAAACACAGCCTGTAACATGGCAGTTAGGAGCGGATTGGCTGGTACTTTGTCTCCATGCACTTTATCACTCTCCAAAGCTTAGTGCTTTCCCCCCTAGTAATCTATAAACTTCTTTCACTTTATTACTGAGATTAATATCGCAGAATGAGGAGAAATGTAAAAATGGTAGGTGCAGATTTCCCATCAGAGTATGGCCTCCTGTGTGAGCGATTATGGGTCTGTGTGCAGTCGTTTCAGTGACAAGACTTTAATACTCCCATAATGCATCTGAATATATACCTCCCACTCACTGCCCAGGAACACCCAGCACTGTTCAAATCCATTTTTGGTACCGTACATCCCCATCGCATCTGTGCCTCTCTGTGTACACACTGGGGTATATTTACTAAGGTCCCGATTTTGACCGAGATGGTGTCTTTTCTTCAAAGTGTCATCTCGGTCATTTACTTAACACAAATCTCGGCAGTGATGAGGGCATTCGTATTTTTTTTTAAGTCAAAGAAAAAAAATACGAATGAATACACCATCGGTCAAATACGCCTGTTATTTGTTAGAACTCTGTAATTTACTGAAATTTGTATTTCACAAACACTGACGGCAATAGCCAAATACTGCCGTGAATAAACACAAATCGTAAAAAAAAGCAGTTTTCAAATAGACCTGCTTTTTTTTACCGTGTGCTGATAGGCATGCACGGATCCGTGAGATCCGTGCATGTTTATCATTGGTAAGGGGTGGGAAAGTGTTAAATGTTAGAAAAAAAAATGCGTGGGGTCCCCCCTCCTAAGCATAACCAGCCTCGGGCTCTTTGAGCCGGTCCTGGTTGTCAAAATATGGGGGAAAAAATGACAGGGGTTCCCCCATATTTCATCAACCAGCACCGGGCTCTGCGCCTGGTCCTGGTGCAAAAAATATGGGGGACAAAAAGCGTAGGGGTCCCCCGTATTTTTTGAACCAGCACCGGGCTCCACTAGCCAGGTACATAATGCCACAGCCGAGGGACACTTTTATTGTGGTCCCGGCGGCCCTGGCATTACATCCCCAACTAATCACCCCTGGCCGGGGTACCCTGCAGGAGTGGGAACCCCTTTAATCAAGGGGTCCCCCCCCTCCAGCCACCCAAGGGCCAGGGGTGAATCCCAAGGCTGTTCCCCCCCATCCAAGGGCGGCGGATGTGGGGCTGATAGCCAAGTGTAAAAAAATCAGAATATTGTTTTTAGTAGCAGTACTACAAGTCCCAGCAAGCCTCCCCCACAAGCTGGTACTTGGAGAACCAAAAGTACCAGCATGCGGTGGAAAACCGGGCCCGCTGGTACCTGTAGTACTACTACTAAAGAAATACCCAACAAAAAACAGGACACACACACCGTGACAGTAAAAGTTTATTACATACATGCACACCTCCATATATACATACTTACCTATGTTCACACGAGGCTCGGTCCTCTTCTCCATGTAGAATCCTCGGGGTACCTGTGAAAAAAATTATACTCACATAATCCAGTGTATCTTCTGTTCTTTGTATAATCCAAGTACTTGGCAAAAAAAAAAACGGAAACCCGACCACACACTGAAAGGGGTCCCATGTTTACACATGGGACCCCTTTCCCCGACTGCCAGGACCCCCCCTGACTCCTGTCAAAGAGGGTCCCTTCAGCCAATCAGGGAGCGCCACGTCGTGGTACTCTCCTGATTGGCTGTGCGCTCCTGTAGTGTCAGTGAGGCTGCACACGGCAGAGATATAATGTAGCGCCTATGCGCTCCATTGTATCCAATGGTGGGAACTTTGCGGTCAGCGGTGAGGTTACTTTCGGCCAGGGGTGACTAGTTGGGGATGTAATGCCAGGGCCGCCGGGACCACAATAAAAGTGTCCCCCGGCTGTGGCATTATGTACCTGGCTAGTGGAGCCCGGTGCTGTTTCAAAAAATACGGGGGACCCCTACGCTTTTTGTCCCCCGTATTTTTTGCACCAGGATCAGGCGCAGAGCCCGGTGCTGGTTGATGAAATATGGGGGAACCCCTGTCATTTTTTTCCCCATATTTTGACAACCAGGACCGGCTCAAAGAGCCCGAGGCTGGTTTTGCTTAGGAGGGGGGACCCCACGCATTTTTTGGGGGATATTTAACACTTTATTTTGTTAACGAAAGGTGCACAATGAAGCCCTGCACGAATCTCACAGATCCGGCCGAGATTCATTGTGTTAATGTCGGCAGTGTTTTACTATTCACTCCAGTAAAACACTGCCAAAAAATACGAATGACATCGACATCGGAAAACACGAAAATGCAGAATACGACAGCATAGTAAATTAGTCGTAATAAATTCAAAAAGTTGCAATTTCACACATTCGATGTCATTCGTGTTTGAACTTTAACCTCATTCTGAAAATTATGAATTTTGGTAAATATACCCCACTGTGCGTACACATTGGCCCTCATTCCGAGTCGTTCGCTCGGTATTTTTCATCGCATCGCAGTGAAATTCCGCTTAGTGCGCAATATTCGCACTGCGACTGCGCCAAGTATCTTTGCTATGAAGATAGTATTTTTACTCACGGCTTTTTCATCGCTCCGGCGATCGTAATGTGATTGACAGGAAATGGGTGTTACTGGGCGGAAACACGGCGTTTTATGGGCGTGTGGATGAAAACGCTACCGTTTCCGGAAAAAACGCAGGAGTGGCCGGAGAAACGGGGGAGTGGTTGGGCGAACGCTGGGTGTGTTTGTGACGTCAAACCAGGAACGACAAGCACTGAACTGATCGCACAGGCAGAGTAAGTGTGGAGCTACTCTAAAACTGCTAAGTAGTTTGTGATCGCAATATTGCGAATACATCGGTCGCAATTTTAAGATGCTAAGATACACTCCCAGTAGGCGGCGGCTTAGCGTGTGTAACTCTGCTAAATTCGCCTTGCGACCGATCAACTCGGAATGAGGGCCTTTATTATTACGAGCCCACAACTACCCCTTCATCATAAACTGCCGTAACAATATATGTATGTTGCAGCATCAAACCAGTTGGGAATCAAAGTTTCAAGGTGTGAATTTATCAAGGGGTGTATCTCTAATGCAGTACAGTACCTCCTCCAACCCACTGAGATACCTCTTTCACACTGAGCGAAACACATGACATATTGCCGGGGCAAGTGTGAAAGGGTCTAAACAGTAGAGATGAGCGCCTGAAATTTTTCGGGTTTTGTGTTTTGGTTTTGGGTTCGGTTCCGCGGCCGTGTTTTGGGTTCGAACGCGTTTTGGCAAAACCTCACCGAATTTTTTTTGTCGGATTCGGGTGTGTTTTGGATTCGGGTGTTTTTTTCAAAAAACACTAAAAAACAGCTTAAATCATAGAATTTGGGGGTCATTTTGATCCCAAAGTATTATTAACCTCAAAAACCATAATTTACACTCATTTTCAGTCTATTCTGAATACCTCACACCTCACAATATTATTTTTAGTCCTAAAATTTGCACCGAGGTCGCTGTGTGAGTAAGATAAGCGACCCTAGTGGCCGACACAAACACCGGGCCCATCTAGGAGTGGCACTGCAGTGTCACGCAGGATGTCCCTTCCAAAAAACCCTCCCCAAACAGCACATGACGCAAAGAAAAAAAGAGGCGCAATGAGGTAGCTGTGTGAGTAAGATTAGCGACCCTAGTGGCCGACACAAACACCGGGCCCATCTAGGAGTGGCACTGCAGTGTCACGCAGGATGTCCCTTCCAAAAAACCCTCCCCAAACAGCACATGACGCAAAGAAAAAAAGAGGCGCAATGAGGTAGCTGACTGTGTGAGTAAGATTAGCGACCCTAGTGGCCGACACAAACACCGGGCCCATCTAGGAGTGGCACTGCAGTGTCACGCAGGATGTCCCTTCCAAAAAACCCTCCCCAATCAGCACATGATGCAAAGAAAAAGAAAAGAAAAAAGAGGTGCAAGATGGAATTGTCCTTGGGCCCTCCCACCCACCCTTATGTTGTATAAACAAAACAGGACATGCACACTTTAACCAACCCATCATTTCAGTGACAGGGTCTGCCACACGACTGTGACTGATATGACGGGTTGGTTTGGACCCCCCCCAAAAAAGAAGCAATTAATCTCTCCTTGCACAAACTGGCTCTACAGAGGCAAGATGTCCACCTCATCTTCACCCTCCGATATATCACCGTGTACATCCCCCTCCTCACAGATTATCAATTCGTCCCCACTGGAATCCACCATCTCAGCTCCCTGTGTACTTTGTGGAGGCAATTGCTGCTGGTCAATGTCTCCGCGGAGGAATTGATTATAATTCATTTTAATGAACATCATCTTCTCCACATTTTCTGGATGTAACCTCGTACGCCGATTGCTGACAAGGTGAGCGGCGGCACTAAACACTCTTTCGGAGTACACACTTGTGGGAGGGCAACTTAGGTAGAATAAAGCCAGTTTGTGCAAGGGCCTCCAAATTGCCTCTTTTTCCTGCCAGTATAAGTACGGACTGTGTGACGTGCCTACTTGGATGCGGTCACTCATATAATCCTCCACCATTCTATCAATGTTGAGAGAATCATATGCAGTGACAGTAGACGACATGTCCGTAATCGTTGTCAGGTCCTTCAGTCCGGACCAGATGTCAGCATCAGCAGTCGCTCCAGACTGCCCTGCATCACCGCCAGCGGGTGGGCTCGGAATTCTGAGCCTTTTCCTCGCACCCCCAGTTGCGGGAGAATGTGAAGGAGGAGATGTTGACAGGTCGCGTTCCGCTTGACTTGACAATTTTGTCACCAGCAGGTCTTTCAACCCCAGCAGACCTGTGTCTGCCGGAAAGAGAGATCCAAGGTAGGCTTTAAATCTAGGATCGAGCACGGTGGCCAAAATGTAGTGCTCTGATTTCAACAGATTGACCACCCGTGAATCCTTGTTAAGCGAATTAAGGGCTGCATCCACAAGTCCCACATGCCTAGCGGAATCGCTCCCTTTTAGCTCCTTCTTCAATGCCTCCAGCTTCTTCTGCAAAAGCCTGATGAGGGGAATGACCTGACTCAGGCTGGCAGTGTCTGAACTGACTTCACGTGTGGCAAGTTCAAAGGGCATCAGAACCTTGCACAACGTTGAAATCATTCTCCACTGCACTTGAGACAGGTGCATTCCACCTACTATATCGTGCTCAATTGTATAGGCTTGAATGGCCTTTTGCTGCTCCTCCAACCTCTGAAGCATATAGAGGGTTGAATTCCACCTCGTTACCACTTCTTGCTTCAGATGATGGCAGGGCAGGTTCAGTAGTTTTTGGTGGTGCTCCAGTCTTCTGTACGTGGTGCCTGTACGCCGAAAGTGTCCCGCAATTTTTCTGGCCACCGACAGCATCTCTTGCACGCCCCTGTCGTTTTTTAAAAAATTCTGCACCACCAAATTCAAGGTATGTGCAAAACATGGGACGTGCTGGAATTTGCCCATATTTAATGCACACACAATATTGCTGGCGTTGTCCGATGCCACAAATCCACAGGAGAGTCCAATTGGGGTAAGCCATTCCGCGATGATCTTCCTCAGTTGCCGTAAGAGGTTTTCAGCTGTGTGCGTATTCTGGAAAGCGGTGATACAAAGCGTAGCCTGCCTAGGAAAGAGTTGGCGTTTGCGAGATGCTGCTACTGGTGCCGCCGCTGCTGTTCTTGCGGCGGGAGTCCATACATCTACCCAGTGGGCTGTCACAGTCATATAGTCCTGACCCTGCCCTGCTCCACTTGTCCACATGTCCGTGGTTAAGTGGACATTGGGTACAACTGCATTTTTTAGGACACTGGTGAGTCTTTTTCTGACGTCCGTGTACATTCTCGGTATCGCCTGCCTAGAGAAGTGGAACCTAGATGGTATTTGGTAACGGGGGCACACTGCCTCAATAAATTGTCTAGTTCCCTGTGAACTAACGGCGGATACCGGACGCACGTCTAACACCAACATAGTTGTCAAGGACTCAGTTATCCGCTTTGCAGTAGGATGACTGCTGTGATATTTCATCTTCCTCGCAAAGGACTGTTGAACAGTCAATTGCTTACTGGAAGTAGTACAAGTGGGCTTACGACTTCCCCTCTGGGATGACCATCGACTCCCAGCGGCAACAACAGCAGCGCCAGCAGCAGTAGGCGTTACACGCAAGGATGCATCGGAGGAATCCCAGGCAGGAGAGGACTCGTCAGAATTGCCAGTGACATGGCCTGCAGGACTATTGGCATTCCTGGGGAAGGAGGAAATTGACACTGAGGGAGTTGGTGGGGTGGTTTGCGTGAGCTTGGTTACAAGAGGAAGGGATTTACTGGTCAGTGGACTGCTTCCGCTGTCACCCAAAGTTTTTGAACTTGTCACTGACTTATTATGAATGCGCTGCAGGTGACGTATAAGGGAGGATGTTCCGAGGTGGTTAACGTCCTTACCCCTACTTATTACAGCTTGACAAAGGGAACACACGGCTTGACACCTGTTGTCCGCATTTCTGGTGAAATACCTCCACACCGAAGAGCTGATTTTTTTGGTATTTTCACCTGGCATGTCAACGGCCATATTCCTCCCACGGACAACAGGTGTCTCCCCGGGTGCCTGACTTAAACAAACCACCTCACCATCAGAATCCTCCTGGTCAATTTCCTCCCCAGCGCCAGCAACACCCATATCCTCCTCATCCTGGTGTACTTCAACACTGACATCTTCAATCTGACTATCAGGAACTGGACTGCGGGTGCTCCTTCCAGCACTTGCAGGGGGCGTGCAAATGGTGGAAGGCGCATGCTCTTCACGTCCAGTGTTGGGAAGGTCAGGCATCGCAACCGACACAATTGGACTCTCCTTGTGGATTTGGGATTTCGAAGAATGCACAGTTCTTTGCTGTGCTGCTTTTGCCAGCTTGAGTCTTTTCATTTTTCTAGCGAGAGGCTGAGTGCTTCCATCCTCATGTGAAGCTGAACCACTAGCCATGAACATAGGCCAGGGCCTCAGCCGTTCCTTGCCACTCCGTGTGGTAAATGGCATATTGGCAAGTTTACGCTTCTCCTCCGACAATTTTATTTTAGGTTTTGGAGTCCTTTTTTTACTGATATTTGGTGTTTTGGATTTGACATGCTCTGTACTATGACATTGGGCATCGGCCTTGGCAGACGACGTTGCTGGCATTTCATCGTCTCGGCCATGACTAGTGGCAGCAGCTTCAGCACGAGGTGGAAGTGGATCTTGATCTTTCCCTAATTTTGGAACCTCAACATTTTTGTTCTCCATATTTTAATAGGCACAACTAAAAGGCACCTCAGGTAAACAATGGAGATGGATGGATTGGATACTAATATACAATTATGGACGGGCTGCCGAGTGCCGACACAGAGGTAGCCACAGCCGTGAACTACCGCACTGTACTGTGTCTGCTGCTAATATATAGACTGGTTGATAAAGAGATAGTATACTCGTAACTAGTATGTATGTATAAAGAAAGAAAAAAAAACCACGGTTAGGTGGTATATACAATTATGGACGGGCTGCCGAGTGCCGACACAGAGGTAGCCACAGCCGTGAACTACCGCACTGTACTGTGTCTGCTGCTAATATATAGACTGGTTGATAAAGAGATAGTATACTCGTAACTAGTATGTATGTATAAAGAAAGAAAAAAAAACCACGGTTAGGTGGTATATACAATTATGGACGGGCTGCCGAGTGCCGACACAGAGGTAGCCACAGCCGTGAACTACCGCACTGTACTGTGTCTGCTGCTAATATAGACTGGTTGATAAAGAGATAGTATACTCGTAACTAGTATGTATGTATAAAGAAAGAAAAAAAAACCACGGTTAGGTGGTATATACAATTATGGACGGGCTGCCGAGTGCCGACACAGAGGTAGCCACAGCCGTGAACTACCGCACTGTACTGTGTCTGCTGCTAATATATAGACTGGTTGATAAAGAGATAGTATACTCGTAACTAGTATGTATGTATAAAGAAAGAAAAAAAAACCACGGTTAGGTGGTATATACAATTATGGACGGGCTGCCGAGTGCCGACACAGAGGTAGCCACAGCCGTGAACTACCGCACTGTACTGTGTCTGCTGCTAATATAGACTGGTTGATAAAGAGATAGTATACTCGTAACTAGTATGTATGTATAAAGAAAGAAAAAAAAACCACGGTTAGGTGGTATATACAATTATGGACGGGCTGCCGAGTGCCGACACAGAGGTAGCCACAGCCGTGAACTACCGCACTGTACTGTGTCTGCTGCTAATATATAGACTGGTTGATAAAGAGATAGTATACTCGTAACTAGTATGTATGTATAAAGAAAGAAAAAAAAACCACGGTTAGGTGGTATATACAATTATGGACGGGCTGCCGAGTGCCGACACAGAGGTAGCCACAGCCGTGAACTACCGCACTGTACTGTGTCTGCTGCTAATATATAGACTGGTTGATAAAGAGATAGTATACTCGTAACTAGTATGTATGTATAAAGAAAGAAAAAAAAACCACGGTTAGGTGGTATATACAATTATGGACGGGCTGCCGAGTGCCGACACAGAGGTAGCCACAGCCGTGAACTACCGCACTGTACTGTGTCTGCTGCTAATATATAGACTGGTTGATAAAGAGATAGTATACTCGTAACTAGTATGTATGTATAAAGAAAGAAAAAAAAACCACGGTTAGGTGGTATATACAATTATGGACGGGCTGCCGAGTGCCGACACAGAGGTAGCCACAGCCGTGAACTACCGCACTGTACTGTGTCTGCTGCTAATATAGACTGGTTGATAAAGAGATAGTATACTCGTAACTAGTATGTATGTATAAAGAAAGAAAAAAAAAACCACGGTTAGGTGGTATATACAATTATGGACGGGCTGCCGAGTGCCGACACAGAGGTAGCCACAGCCGTGAACTACCGCACTGTACTGTGTCTGCTGCTAATATATAGACTGGTTGATAAAGAGATAGTATACTCGTAACTAGTATGTATGTATAAAGAAAGAAAAAAAAACCACGGTTAGGTGGTATATACAATTATGGACGGGCTGCCGAGTGCCGACACAGAGGTAGCCACAGCCGTGAACTACCGCACTGTACTGTGTCTGCTGCTAATATATAGACTGGTTGATAAAGAGATAGTATACTCGTAACTAGTATGTATGTATAAAGAAAGAAAAAAAAACCACGGTTAGGTGGTATATACAATTATGGACGGGCTGCCGAGTGCCGACACAGAGGTAGCCACAGCCGTGAACTACCGCACTGTACTGTGTCTGCTGCTAATATAGACTGGTTGATAAAGAGATAGTATACTCGTAACTAGTATGTATGTATAAAGAAAGAAAAAAAAACCACGGTTAGGTGGTATATACAATTATGGACGGGCTGCCGAGTGCCGACACAGAGGTAGCCACAGCCGTGAACTACCGCACTGTACTGTGTCTGCTGCTAATATAGACTGGTTGATAAAGAGATAGTATACTACTAATATTATATATACTGGTGGTCAGGTCACTGGTCACTAGTCACACTGGCAGTGGCACTCCTGCAGCAAAAGTGTGCACTGTTTAATTTTAATATAATATTATGTACTCCTGGCTCCTGCTATAACCTATAACTGGCACTGCAGTAGTGCTCCCCAGTCTCCCCCACAATTATAAGCTGTGTGAGCTGAGCAGTCAGACAGATATATAATATATATAGATGATGCAGCACACTGGCCTGAGCCTGAGCAGTGCACACAGATATGGTATGTGACTGACTGAGTCACTGTGTGTATCGCTTTTTTCAGGCAGAGAACGGATATATTAAATAAACTGCACTGTGTGTCTGGTGGTCACTCACTATATAATATATTATGTACTCCTGGCTCCTGCTATAACCTATAACTGGCACTGCAGTAGTGCTCCCCAGTCTCCCCCACAATTATAAGCTGTGTGAGCTGAGCAGTCAGACAGATATATATAATATTATATATAGATAATAGATGATGCAGCACACTGGCCTGAGCCTGAGCAGTGCACACAGATATGGTATGTGACTGAGTCACTGTGTGCTGTGTATCGCTTTTTTCAGGCAGAGAACGGATTATAAATAAAACTGGTGGTCACTATCAGCAAAACTCTGCACTGTACTGAGTACTCCTAATGCTCCCCAAAATTAGTAAATCAAGTGTCTCTCTAATCTATTCTAAACGGAGAGGACGCCAGCCACGTCCTCTCCCTATCAATCTCAATGCACGTGTGAAAATGGCGGCGACGCGCGGCTCCTTATATAGAATCCGAGTCTCGCGATAGAATCCGAGCCTCGCGAGAATCCGACAGCGTCATGATGACGTTCGGGCGCGCTCGGGTTAACCGAGCAAGGCGGGAAGATCCGAGTCGCTCGGACCCGTGAAAAAAAACATGAAGTTCTGGCGGGTTCGGATTCAGAGAAACCGAACCCGCTCATCTCTACTAAACAGGTCAGTATTGCCGGTCTTTGACCCTGTTCGCTACCAGAGTTATTTCCGGGTAGCCTTCAATGTGAAAGGCATGACCCTGGTGCTCACTGTCGGCATCAGTAGTGTTTGGATATGATATCATCTCTGATGGAAGTCCCGGGTTCCAATGGCGACGACCTGAGAATAGCTTGGGTCCATCCGCCGGTGTGAAAATGGTAAGGAAATATAAAACCTGAGCCCAGTCCCATGTTCAGTGTCGTGGGTTGGAGCCAGGTTTTTAGTGTGAAAGTGTTATGATTCTGAATGTACAAATCCTAGTTTGGGAAGACATTGAAAAACTCAACAATATTTTAAATTATTTTTTAATAATATGAATGGTGCTGTTATTAGAAATTGGAGTGAATTATGTAAAAAGAATCTGTCTTTAGAAGTCAGGTGAGACTTGTGATAATTATAGCTTGAAGTAGCTCCCATACTGAGATCAGAAGTAGAAAGCATCCGCATGGCTCTGTGCATTGCTGTCTTACATCTAAAAGACTGCGTGCTCCCTGCAGAGAGGGGTTAAGGACTTGCTATTTAAATAATACCCCTTTCACACCGCAGCTTTAACCCAGTAAATTGCCGATTTTTCAGTCTTCCTAAACGGTTCTAGCTGCGATGTGAAAGGGCCACCTTGAATTTACCGTTTTCAAAATACTGGTATTTTGAAACGGTTAAAAAGCAGGGAGGGTCCTACCCGGTTCAGACCCGTTTCACTGTGCAGTGTGAAAGGCTCTGAAACGGTATTTCCAAGCCACAGGAGGTGATAGGCTGTCTCCATGTGTGATGTCACCAGGCAGAAGCAGGAAGCTGGAGGAAATACACATCAGACATATGAGAGTGGGTTTAGAAGCGTTTTCTTACTGCAAATATATTATACAATGGCAACTTGGAGTGATGAAGAGGTGAGGGAGCTGCTAAGAATCAGAGGGGATGAGGAAATCTGCAGACAAATAACTGGGACAGTGAAGGATGCACTCATATATAAAAACATGGTTAAAATGCTTCAAGCTGCTGGGTTCCATTGTACGACTATCCAAATTATTAATAATTAATTAATTAATAATTATTAATAATGTGTGGGCCAGAAAAGTCCATTTATAATGACAACCACTGTTTTCTATAGGTGAAACGGGTTCAGTGTGAAAGGTACCAAAACGGTAATGAAATGGTAATATACTGGTTACAACATGCGATGTGAAGGGGGTTTAACTGCCCAGACCCGTTTTAAGAACCGTTTCAAAAGCAGGTTTTGCGATGTGAAAGCAGCACAAGTGACTGTCTTTAATCAGTTACTTACATTTAAGTTTAACAGATTTGCATATACAATATATATCGTAATTTGACCTGCTGCTAAATTAAGTTCAGTTCAGAGATAAAACTTCAGATAGTAAGTATAGAGGGACATTATAACATTGCATCATTGTATGCCTTTAAGTGGCCCATTGCAATGTAATACGCATTAAAATAAATAATTTAAATGTCATTTAAAATACAATTATTGGTTAGCTATTATGAGTTGATTTATCTAGAGGTTTCCCAGCCTCAGTCCTTAAGGCACACTAACAGTCTAGTGGGTTTATTTAAGAAGCATTGTGTTGTAAAACTCTGGTTTATGCCCAACATTTAAAAGGGCAATGCTTTTACTGGGATGTAATCACGTTACCGGTGGTTGGGATCCAGGCGGTCAGGATACCAATGCCGGAATCCCGACTGCTAGAAGCGCCAACAGTCGGCATGCAGACTTACAGGGACTATTCCCACTCATGCATGTCCATGACACCCATAGAGTGAGAATATTACTGAGCCAGCTGCGTGGTGAGTCCGCAAGGGGCTTCATTCTGCTCACCCCCCCCCCCCCCCATTCTGCTCACCCCCCTTCCTCATTCTGCTCCCCCCCCCCGTGCGCATTCTGGCGGCTGGGATCCCAACGTCGGTATGCTGACCGCCAGGATCACGTCTGCCAGCATCACATACCCAACCCTCTTTTACTCACTAGGCATGGCTAGTAAAAGCATTGCCCTTTTAAATTTCGGGCATAATCATGATCAGAAGTGGAGTGTTTTACCAACCAAGGCTTCGTAAATAAACCCCAGGGTTTAAGGATAGCCATATTTGAGGTGTCTTGATTAGTGCCTCAGTTATAGTGATTTAGCCATCTGTGCTCAAGCATGGATATCCTTGAAACCTGGACTGTAAGTGTCTCTTGAGGACTGAGGTTGGGCAATACTTATCTAGACTATATAAAATTAAATTTCTTCAGTGACTTTTATAAATGCAGTATACAAGGAGGGGTTCTGAAAAGACATTCTATAATGTTGCTGGCTAGAGTGCCAATCTTGTTTTATTTCTCTGAGATATTTTTTCCATACTTGACACCTTTCCCATTGTAGAAATAAGGACCTTTCAGACTTTAACCCTCCAGAACACATCTTGATCTTCCCAAGCTGCACTATTGAATTGTGAGGATCTATCCCTAAGAAATTTTATTCCAAACTCTTTTCTGTGACCAAACTTGTAACCTTTCACTTAGACTGAGATTGTTGCAGCATATGATTTCATGAATAATATAATATGTCAAATGTATCTTTTTGCACTGTTTCGTATGTTCAGCTGAAGCCATAACTGTCAGCGTGTCAATTGTATTCCGTGGATCGTTATATAATATTTTTGAGAACTGCAGAGGGACGTGTTATTGATGAATATATTAGCAATGTGAAACAACGACCACTGATATAGTGCAAATATCCAACTAAGTAACATCAATTCTTTATTTTTTAAGGCTTTTCTCCCAATACTACTCAAGGTTCCTTCAAAGTTCAAATTCATTTATTGTCATCAGCCAAAAAATTTGACAGACGAAATTACAATAGTACATAGCACCAAGTAGCAGGCGACACAGTTAAAACATACAAAACATAAAAATAATACAATCATACATTTAGCATCCGTACTGCAACATATTTGAGGCAGTAATCTTATTTGAGGCAGGATAAGGCAGTAATCTTGGGCACACTCCTTTGCTGTTCTACATAATTACTCACATCAGTCACTGCACTCTTTGAGTTTGCGCTGTAAATTCTCTTCCACACACTAGGGCACATTTTTTCAAAATGTCAAATAACCTACAAGTATGTTTTTGGACTGTTTGAGGAAAACACAGTACTTGGAGCAAATCCACACAGGGAGAACATATAACTTCACTCAGAGCAGGCTCTGGCTGGTACCTTTGTGCCACCATATTCCCAACTTAATACATATGTGGCAATACAGGTTGAGTATCCCATATCCAAATATTCCGAAATACGTAATATTCCGAAATACGGACTTTTTTGAGTGAGAGTGAGATAGTGAAACCTTTGTTTTCTGATGGCTCAATGTACACAAACTTTGTTTAATACACAAAGTTATTAATAATATTGTATTAAATGACCTTCAGGCTGTGTATATAAGATGTATATGAAACATAAATGAAATGTGTGAATGTACACACACTTTGTTTAATGCACAAAGTTATAAAAAATATTGGCTAAAATTACCTTCAGGCTGTGTGTTTAGGGTGTATATGTAACATAAATGCATTCTGTGCTTAGATTTAGGTCCCATCATCATAAGATCTCATTATGGTATCTAATTATTCCAAAATACGGAAAAATCCGATATCCAAAATACCTCTGGTCCCAAGCATTTTGGATAAGGGATACTCAACCTGTATATCATATACATAGTTTTTTTCTCATCGGAGGAAGTCAAACGGAACATATTGGTAATTCTTGTTTTCATTTCCTGGAACTGATCTTGTGTTCTACAGTGGAACTCAAGGCAAGATGCCGGTGAATCTGGCGGATATTTTAAAGTGGCAATCATTTAAAAAGCAAAACCAGATTGGTTTTGCCCTTAAAAAAATGTGTACTGTAGAACATCGTCCAGACTTGCCAGGATCTCCCCGATGCCTGCAAGCCGCAGGCTTTTATATTTACCCAAAAGCCCCTGTTTGTTTAACACGGTCATTTCAGCATTGAATCTTTCATCGTTATTTAATATATCTTCGGTTTTCAGCAAATTGTTTTTATGTAGCGAAGATTTGGACCTATATATTCTAAAATATTGTATTCAGTCGGTACTATTCAACAGAGATGTACACCCTGTTTGACATTCAGGACGGGATATAATAAAGTTGGGATGCCGGACGAACTCTGACCTCTGTTAAAGGAACAATCATGTACAAGGCATGGTTTAGCCTTGCACATGATTGCCCCTTTAAAAAAACAGTTCAGTCGGCATCCCGCATGGCTGCCGAACTCGGACTTCATTACGTCCTGGCCCCGGTCATTCTAACAGAGACCCAGGAGATACCAACTATAATCACTGCACGACACATTTAGCAGGTTTTTTTTTACAAAGTTTGGAACATCCATACAACAGCAAGAGAAAGATTGGAGACTTATCACATATTTTTGTCTCCCATATATATTTTGATTTCAGCATTAGGACCTTTCTATCCACCAGTTAGATACTATTAGATTTTAAACTATTCATTGAATACTCTACATTACAATATACATATATATATATATATATATATGTCGGGTGTAGTATGGTTTGCCGGCGGTCGGGGTCCCGGTGACCAGCATACCGGCGCCGGAATCCCGACCGCCGGCATACCGACAGCTGAGTGAGCGCAAATGAGCCCCTTGCGGACACGGTGGTGCGCTATGCGCGCCACGCTATCTATTCTCCCTCCGGGGGGGTCGTGGACCCCCAAGAGGGAGAAAAGATGTCGGTATGCCGGCAGTCGGGATTCCGGAGCATGTATGGTGGTCGCCGGGAGCCCGACCGCCGGCAGCCTTAAGACCACCCATATATATATATATATATATATATATATGTTCTACATAGATTACTTGTATTATACATTTGAACATGCTCTATACGTCTGTATGGTTATGATTAGGAGTACATGGTTTCCTTTGATGCGCACAGCTGTGGTTATAGGTTGGATACCTGAGTCAGTGTGGCTCACCCGTCATCTGCAATTAAGTAGCTAATGTAATGGGATTCTATTATCTTATACCAGAAAGTTGTAGACACCATGTTACACCATTTTTTGATAACATTCTACTCCATTGAAGTACCCTACTGTGGGGAGAAATGTTGCGGCAATACGGAATTACATATTGGGGCAATGTATTAAAAAATACTTGCAGGGACACAGTCTTTGACAAGACCCCATCACTTTAAAGTCAAAATAGTAAAGTGATCGCTTAAGTGAGTGGTTCCCAAACCTGCTGTTGTGCAACGGGTTTGTGGTCCAGGACCAGATGAAATTATTCATTGTCAATGTCACAGGAAACACAGCAGTGCTGGTTGCTGTCAGCCATAAAATATGTGGCAAACAGAAGCGGAACCCTGTCCACCACCACGTAACTGAACCTTAGGGTGACAGGTCAGCACAATGGCCCTCATCCAGATGTTGTTGAAGTTGCTATCGCTGCTGCTTACATAGATGCTAATAGGGACAGAAAAACAGTGGGCTTGATGGCCTTACATATCAGATGCACAAATCCTGTGTAGACAGATGGGTTCTCGCATTAGTACGCGGCCATATAGGATCATCCCCATTATGTCCAAGGGCTTTAATATCATGGTAGGGAAGCTTAGCACCTGTTGGACTGTGGAACTCCTTTGCCACCTGTGGTGCGGCACATGACAAGCTTAATTACCATCTGCTGAACAGAGGCTCTAATTCATGTTTGTACGCAATGGCCGATTATGGGGAGTTTATGGGGGGCTTGTATCTCCTGGCGACTGCGAGCTCATACGTGTAAAAACATGGCGTCTGAGAGGTGGCTATATGAACCCACAGAGATGGTGCGCATTATGGGCGTGTATTGGGTGTGTCACTTACGTGTTTGCATACAGAGACGCAGAATCGTTCACATAGTAGGCCACACTCAGATGGATATCTGTATCTGCCTTAGGACTGGTGCAAGTTCCGATGGTGCAACCGATGGGGGCGTCTAAAGATGCACCTGGTGGTATTACAGTGTCTACAGGCGCTCATAGTCAGTCCTTCACACACCCAGATGTGCACCAGGAAAGGGCTTTGTAATAGCATTTGCATATTGTCGCATCTGCGGCCCGCTCAGGCCCTACATGTGAATATTCAAGAGACGTGTTCTGAAACATACGGTACTGTAAGTTTTGTTAAATATATCTATATAATATATATATGTATATATATATATATATATATATATATATATATATTTAACAAACTTTTCCATGCATCTGCAGAGTATTACAATTGGAGACTGAATATACAGACATTTATTTTTCTTATCTACTTCTCATTTTTAGACTATAAAAAAAAAACACGAACAGTTGGTCAGATCAAAATAACGTGTCATTATGTAGAACTCCCACTTGAAACATGAAAAATCTTACACTGCTTTAGAGAAAATTAGGTCTGAAAAATGTATGCTGCTTAAAGAGCATTGTGACTAGCAAACAGATGCAGCCCCCATTAAGCTATCTGTCAAAAAGTGCTAGTTATTTTTTGTACCAAGAAATGCAGTGAAAAGAATCTATGAAGAAAGGAGCTCGTAATAAGTGAACGAGAATTGCCTTCAGTAATCAAGCAAGAATTATTTTAAAAGAATGGAAAACAGGAATTAAAATAAAAAAGCAGTAATGGCTGATGACTGTCAATGGCATAAACATCTGCAAATGAGTCAGCAGGAAAGTTGTTAGTGTTCATTAAGCTTATTTTACTTTATAAAGATCCCGGGTTTCACATATTGAGCAATGTAAATATTCATGCTCCAAACTTAAATGCTGACAGCATGGTTATGCATAAACACAGAAAGGCTTAAGCGTTAAATCATTTTGTTCACTTAGTTTATAAACTTCAGAGTCAGTGGCGCATCAATAGGATCCAAAGCACAGGGCTGGACTCCCCATATGGCACTTCTGGCAAATGCCAGAAGGGCCGGTGGGTCAGGCCGCTCATACAGATAGCCAGGAAGGCCATACACAGTGCAGCTCCCAGCTCTCTGCTTGTCCCCTCCTGCCACCCAAAGTGCCTTTCTCCTAGAAATATAGGGGCATGCCGTGAGTCCATGCCCCCTGACTCACGGCACACCCTCATGAGCCATTTCTGTGCCCCCCTGCGACATGTGAACGCGTGCATGCACAAATGCCCGGGGCCGGAAAAGAGCCCCAGTCCATCTCTGCTGTGACAACTGGACAGCAGAGAAACAAGGACCCCAACCTGTGTCCATATATGCTGCTCCAAGTCCTTGACTTTGATATTGAAGATGTCTTGCACACTTCATATCTGGGTCCATCTTTCCTAACCTGACTGGTGCAGAAATAGGCCCAGAGAGGAAATCATACCTCTCAACATTTTGTAGTTCAAAGTCGGAACTTTGTGCTCAGAAGGCATGCTCGCCCAAAAAGGGGGCAAAGCCTTATGGGCTGGGGGCATGGCCTCAAGGTCTTTTTATCATTTTGGGACAAGTCCAGCACTCCTGAAGAAGCTGGGCTGACCTCAGGCTCTCCCCGCGATGTGACCATCTGCCATGTACATGCAACGATGAGAATGCTCCCCCCAACTCCTCCATGAGACACTGCGGCCCGTGGGTGGCACGGCGGGACTGTCCCTGAAAAGCAGGACAGTTTAGAGGTATGGGATTTGATAGCAGTAGTACTGCCTCCTCTTCTCCTCAGGAACTCCACATAGCTATATGGAGTTGCTAGACTCCTTCAGGACTATGAGCCTCTCTCTGATACGTGCAAAGCTCAGGTGTGGTATGTTAGGTAGATAAGACTTAGGTCAACAGTGTTTAGGTCGACCACTATTGGTCGACAGTAAGTAGGTCGACATGTTTTCTAGGTCGACAGGGACTCTAGGTCATGTAGTAGGTCAACATGAAAAAAGGTCGACATGAGTTTGAATTTTTTTTGGTGTCGCTTTGTTCGTAGAGTGACTGGAAACCCCAATTAGTGTACAGTGTCCCCTCGCATGGCTCGCGAGCTTTGCGCAAGGTGCCTCGCTCTGCTACCGCTGCGCTCGGCACAGGTTACCGTTCCTAATTGTAGTCCACGTGGATCGTAAAGTATGAAAAAGTTCAAAAAATAAAAAAAAAAGGTGAAAAACTCATGTTGACCTTTTGGCATGTCAACCTAGAGTCCCTGTCGACCTAGAAACCATGTTGCCCTACTGACTGTCGACCAATAGTGGTTGACCTAGACATTGTCGACCTAGAGACTGGATCCCCAAAGCTCCTAGCATTATGAGTGTACAGTATGTGACGAGAGCACTGTTAATAGTTCAACTTCTGTATGGGGCAGATTCAATTCGCCGCGGTGAAAGCTGGTAAATTGCCAACCCAAAGCCATTTATTGAATCCTCATTACCCGGCGCATTAGGCCCCAGAGGGCAAGCAAGAATGCATATGCTTATGGACGCAAAAATGGTCCGTTCAGTGGGCGTATTCTGGGAGAGTTCGGATGTAACAATGCAAGTACTCCATTCACAGATGCACAGCGGCAAGCATAGGAGGTCATGGTCATACAGAGAAACTGCACCTGCCATATGTCTGGTACAAGTTTGATGGTGTATAAGGACACACCAATCATAATTGCAGTGTGTACAGACACCAGGGGGTAAGGAGCTGTTATCCTAAACTTGCAGACAGGCGACCGCCAATAGACGCTGCTGCGTTGACTCTGAACCAGGCCATTAAGAGGAGGTGAGAGGAAATAGACAATGGATCTTTTAGAGAAAAATATATTGTTTGAATGGGTTCCTATTTGAAATTGCAGGCAACAAAGAATCAGTGCTTACATTTCCAGCGCACAACTGTAAAGTAGGAAAGCATGGTTACACATGGGCAAATCAATCAACACTGACCAGCACAGTATAACCTGGCAGCTGAATGTTACTCAGCTGGAAGTCAATACTTCACCGGTTTAATGATAAATTGCATTGATAATCAAAACTCATCTCTTCATTCAAGACTACGATCTCTCCTAACTCCTCTACCTATACTACCATCTCTACTGCCCACTTAGGGGGTAATTCAGAGTTGATCGCAGCAGCAAATTTGTTAGCAGTTGGGCAAAACCATGTGCACTGCAGGAGGGGCAGATGTAACATGTGCAGAGAGAGTTAGATTTGGGTGTGGTGTGGTGTGTTCAAACTGAAATCTAAATTGTAGTGTAAAAATAAAGCAGCCAGTATTTATCCTGCACAGAAACAATATAACCCACCCAAATCTAACTCTCTCTGCAAATGTTGTATCTGTCCCCCCTGTAGTGCACATTGGGGGTCATTCCGAGTTGTTAGCTCGGTAAATTTCTTTGCATCGCAGCGATTTAACGCTTAGTGCGCATGCGCAATGTCCGCACTGCGACTACGCCAAGTAAATTTGCTATGCAGTTAGGAATTTTACTCACGGTTTTTTCCTCGTTCTGGTGATCGTAATGTGATTGACAGGAAGTGGGTGTTTCTGGGCGGAAACTGGCCGTTTTATGAGTGTGTGTGAAAAAACGCTACCGTTTCTGGGAAAAACGTGGGAGTGGCTGGAGAAACGGAGGAGTGTCTGGGTGAACGCTGGGTGTGTTTGTGACGTCAAACCAGGAACGACAAGCACGGAACTGATCGCGGATGCCGAGTAAGTCTCGAGTTACTCAGAAACTGCACAGAGAAGTCTTATCGCAATATTGCGAATCTTTCGTTTGCAATTTTGATAAGCTAAGATTCACTCCCAGTAGGCGGCGGCTTAGCGTGTGCATAGCTGCTAAAAGCAGCTTGCGAGCGAACAACTCGGAATGACCCCCATGGTTTGCCCAACTGCTAACAAATTTGCTGCTGCGATCAAATCTGAATTACCCCCTTAGTGCTTACAGCATTGAAAAGGTCCACTGCAGGACCTCTTATGCCTGACAAAAGCATGCACGACAGAGGGAATTACCTTGTCTCTGCTAGGCCACTCTGCTGATGTGGGCCATTTTGCGGGCGTGACTGCGTATAATGTACCCCCTTCCCTTCATGCTGGGGGTGAGCCCAGCACTCTGGCAGCTTTGGGATGGTTGGGAGGTATGTTAGTGTCTTATGTGTATGCAGGATGCCGGCGGTGGGGATGCCGGCGCTTGAAATACCAGCGCCGGAATCTCAACATACGGCCAAAATCCCGATGCCGGAACTCTGACAACACTTGGGACACCGACACCGGAATCCTGATCGGTGGCATCCCAGCCATTAGTATGCAGGGCAGTATGGTTAGGCTGCGCACAGGGGTGGGGGGTTAGTCACCCCTCTAGGGTTAGGTTTAGGCTGCAGGAGGGGGGGTTAGGTTTAGACATCACCGGGAAAGGTTAGGGTAAGGCTGCATGGTTAGGGTTAGGCTGCGGGAAGGGTTAGGGGGATAAGGGGGGCGGCGGGGGGGGGAGAGTAAACATACTAACCCAACCACTGTCGGGATTCTGTGCATCCGGATGCCCTTGTCGTTCATATGACCCCCATTTACCGGCATTTCGTATGTATTCCGTGTATGCCCCTTCTCTCTAGGATGTAAGCTGTCATGAGCAGTTTTAGTTTGTAACACTGCACTCTGTCTCACCTGTTTATTCAGCCCCTGTCACTAGTGGCCTACTTCACTAATGCTACTTATGACCAATGCTATCTGTGTTGTTTGTTTACAGCTGTGGATTATTTGTGGCACCTTACAAATAAACATCACAATAATAAACAGTTAACTGATTTTATATTGCTGCCATAACTGGCAATAGAACATCATTGTTATAGCTACATATTAGTAAAGAGACCCGATAGTTATATCCACATGTTTCTATTAAATAAAAGTACAAATTATTATTTTTTGACAAAACATTTTGATGGTTAACGTCACTACGTAGTGCAATGCTGAATAAAACAGTCTGGGATTTTACCAAATAGTATATTTATACCTCACTAATTGTGTGAGACAATGCAAATTGAGGTTTTATCATTCGCTTTATCACCTAGTTAATGCTGATAAAGTTATTATCACACCACATTTTGGCAGATGACTGCATTGCATGTCTTTTCACAATAATTGATCTTAGCGAAAAGAAAAAGTCACGATGACTCTGAAAGTAATATAGAGCTTATGGGAAAGCCGGGAAAGCCGCTACTGTGATATGAAATATGTATAAACAGCTGTGCATTACTGAGCTAAACAATATACCTGAACTAACAGGACTGTGTATACCAAACTGACAACGCCCATGGGGGGTCATTCCGAGTTGATCGCTCGCTGACGATTTTCGCAGCGATCAGGTGAAAAAATGGCATTTCTGCGCATGCGTATGTCCCGCAATGTGCACGCGCGACGTACGGGTACAAAGCTCTTGTGGTTGTGCTCAGGTTCTAGCAAAGTTTTCCTTCGCACTGGCAGCTGCAAGAAGATTGACAGGAAGGGGGCGTTTCTGGGTGTCAACTGACCGTTTTCAGGGAGTGTTTGCAAAAACGCAGGCGTGTCTGAAAAAATGCAGGCGTGGCTGGGCGGTCGCTGGGCGGGTGTATGACGTCAAATCCGGACATGAATAGGTTGAAGTGATCGCAAGCGCTGAGTAGGTTCAGAGTTATTTAGAAACTGCACAAACTATTTTTGCAGATCTCGGCTGCACATGCGTTTGCACTTCTGCTAAGCTAAAATACACTCCCCAGTGGGCGGCGGCACAGCGTTTGCACGGCTGCTAAAACTAGCTAGCGAGCGATCAACTCGGAATGACCCCCATGATGCTGTGTTTTCTCCTTTGCAGCAGGCTGATCTCTCTTTATGCCAGAGGAGTGCGAGTCAAGGCCTACAGGCAGATTTCATTGGCACATTAATATATAGGGGTTAGAGCATAGTTGCCTACCCTCAGGGCCGTTTCTTGGGGCAGGCGAGCAGTGCAACCGCACTGGGCGCCTGCCGCGGCACTAACTGTGGCTCCCTGCTTCCCCCTCCTATTTCTCCCCGAGTAACCCGCTCGGGGGGCGGAGTTTCACGGAATGACGTGGTTGCGTCGTTACGTCACGACGCAACCCCGTCACTCCGCGAAACTCCCCCCCCCCGAGCGGAGTACAGAGGGGGATCCAAGTTAGGAAGAGGGAAAGGCCGGCGCGAGGAGCGACTGGTGAGGCGGGCCGAAGAGCAGTAATCGCCTCTGTAAGTATTCTCTCTCTCTCTCTTTCTCTCAATGTGTAAAATGGGGACACCTGCCGTAATGTGTGAAATGGGGACTCTTGCCTGCCGTAGTGTGGGGATTTAATGTATCAAGGGCATTGCGGAGTGTGGCATAATATGGTGCAGGGAGCATTACTGTGTGGGGCTTAATGTGGTAGAATTTTTTTTTCCTGTGGTGGTCGTGATCTGTTGGAGCAGGGTCAAAAATTGTATTGTGAGGTAGTCTTTTCAGACGAGGCCACACCAATTTAGGTGAGGCCAGCCCCCTTGCCGGGTGCGCGCGCAAGTTTTTTTTTATCTAGGTGTGTGTGTGTGTGGGGGGGCACATTTTTTTTATGTCATGGGGGGGCGCATTTTTTAATCTCGCACTGGGAGCCAAATTGGCTAGAAACAGCCCTGCCTACCCTCCCTCATTCTGCGGGAGACTCCCTGAAGTAGTAGCAATCTCCCTCAATACCTGATTAGTCCAGCAATCTCCATGATTACACTTTACCCCATTATGTACCTAGTACATTCAAATAAGCTTATCAGTGCCATTTCCCTGCATTGGTTATAAGGCACAATGGGCCTAATTCAGACCTGATTGCTAGGGTGAGGTTTTTGAATCCCTGAGATCAGGTAGTCGCCACCTACAGGGGTAGGGGGTAATCGCTGTGCAGGTGTGCAATCGCATGTGCAGAGAGCTGCACAAACAAAAGTTTGTGCAGTCTCTGCACAGCCCTGGACATACTCAGTCGCTGCGATGATCGGGGCTGGAGCTGACGTCAGAATCCCTCCCTCCAAACGCCTGGATCCTCCTGCATTTTTCCGGACACTCCTCTAAAACGGTCAGTTGCCACCCACAAATGGCCTCTTCCTGTCAGTCACGTGGCAATCCCCTGTGCGATCGCTTTGTTCGCACCATCCCGTCGCTGCCCGGCGCTCCCCGTCACTGCGGATCGACGAGCCTGTGCATTGCGCACAGCAGCGTTTGGGTCTGAATTACCCCCAATGATCCCTATGGCTACATGCATTTTAAATAAGGTTTCTCATGGCCACTTACAGTATATGGAACCTCTCGTAAAATACAATACACCAACAAATCCTGAAAAATATCAGTGTCTTTTTTTCAACAAGTAGATCTTACTAACTTTGGGGCTCATTTACATTTGGATGTAAGTTGTTTATGGCACGCCTCTCAGATGTAGCAGTACACATCCGCGATAATAGGTGTTACTTTCACATACTCCCTGAAATGCTTTTTCAAATGTTGGCAAGTATGGGTTATAGGTGTATTTGTGCCTACTTATGAACAAGCAGCACAGAGCACTCCTAATTATAAAAGGGGAACTATTCATGGGCCCTCCATGTCCACAGCGCACTGAGCACAGCGTCCCGGCATAGACAAAACAGAGACAAATCATCTAGGGATAAATAAGAACAAAACCAAGGGAGTTATTCCAACATTTCATAACTTAAGTGTTCTTAAATGGTGCAGTAGCTCATCCCTTGGTGTTGTGTTTTATTTATACCTGAAGTTCCGCCAGTTACATAGAGGGTATCCCAAGTGTGCTGGGATACCCTCTATGTCATATTCGTAGTAACTTTAATGACTGTATCACCAGAAACTCATATTTTGTTCCCTGGCACTACTCAGTGACTTGTGTTATATAGGGTGCGGTGAAAAGCTTTATTGTTCCTGGAGGCTGCACTATTTTGTTTGTGAGCGCTATTGTAATCACCAATTTGTTGTACTACTCATCCTCTGTAGCAGCGGTTTACAAACTGGGAGGGAGCAGGGCACTTGCAGGAATGTCCCGGGTAGTAGTCCAGGACTAAATCATACTAATAATGGTCAATGGTACCTGCAATACCAGTGTTGGTGATAGTCAATCATAATAAATCATAATATGTATGTGGACCAACAGTAGCACAATCTTGTCCACCAAAACATAACTCAACATAAGGATGACAGCTAAGCACAATTTCTCTAACGTCCTAGTGGATGCTGGGGACTCCGTCAGGACCATGGGGATTAGCAGCTCCGCAGGAGACAGGGCACAAAAATAAAGCTTTAGGATCAGGTGGTGTGCACTGGCTCCTCCCCCTATGACCCTCCTCCAAGCCTCAGTTAGGTTTTTGTGCCCGTCCGAGCAGGGTGCAATCTAGGTGGCTCTCCTAAAGAGCTGCTTAGAAAAAGTTTTTAGGTTTTTTATTTTCAGTGAGTCCTGCTGGCAACAGGCTCACTGCAACGAGGGACTTAGGGGAGAAGAAGTGAACTCACCTGCGTGCAGGATGGATTGGCTTCTTAGGCTACTGGACACCATTAGCTCCAGAGGGATCGAACACAGGCCCAGCCATGGAGTCCGGTCCCGGAGCCGCGCCGCCGACCCCCTTACAGATGCCGAAAAGCGAAGAGGTCCAGAAACCGGCGGCAGAAGACTTTTCAGTCTTCATGAGGTAGCGCACAGCACTGCAGCTGTGCGCCATTGTTGTCACACACTTCACACCAGCGGTCACGGAGGGTGCAGGGCGCTGCAGGGGGCGCCCTGGGCAGCAATGAGAATACCTTGTTCTGGCTAAAAAATACATCACATATAGCCCTTGAGGCTATATGGATGTATTTAACCCCTGCCAGGTCTCACAAACTCCGGAGAAGAGCCCGCCGAAATAGGGGGCGGGGCCTATCTCCTCAGCACACAGCGCCATTTTCCTGCTCAGCTCCGCTGCGAGGAAGGCTCCCAGGACTCTCCCCTGCACTGCACTACAGAAACAGGGTAAAAAAGAGAGGGGGGGGCACTTTTTTTGGCGTTTTTGATATATATTAAGCTGCTATAAGGGAGACAACACTTCTATAGGGTTGTTCCTATATATTTATAGCGCTTGGGTGTGTGCTGGCAAACTCTCCCTCTGTCTCCCCAAAGGGCTAGTGGGGTCCTGTCTTCGATAAGAGCATTCCCTGTGTGTCTGCTGTGTGTCGGTACGTGTGTGTCGACATGTATGAGGACGATGTTGGTGTGGAGGCGGAGCAATTGCCGGTAATGGTGATGTCACCCCCTAGGGAGTCGACACCGGAATGGATGGCTTTATTTATGGAATTACGTGATAATGTCAGCACATTACAAAAATCAGTTGACGACATGAGACGGCCGGAAAACCAGTTAGTACCTGTACAGGCGTCTCAGACACCGTCAGGGGCTGTAAAACGCCCTTTACCTCAGTCGGTCGACACAGACCCAGACACGGACACCGAATCTAGTGTCGACGGTGAAGAAACAAACGTATTTTCCAGTAGGGCCACACGTTATATGATCACGGCAATGAAGGAGGCTTTACATATCTCTGATACTGCATGTACCACAAAAAGGGGTATTATGTGGGGTCTGAAAAAACTACCTGTAGTTTTTACTGAATCAGACGAATTGAATGAAGTGTGTGATGAAGCGTGGGTTAACCCCGATAGAAAACTGCTAATTTCAAAGAAGTTATTGGCATTATATCCTTTCCCGCCAGAGGTTAGGGCGCGCTGGGAAACACCCCCTAGGGTGGATAAGGCGCTCACACGCTTATCAAAACAAGTGGCGTTACCGTCTCCTGAAACGGCCGCCCTCAAGGATCCAGCAGATAGGAGGCTGGAAACTACCCTGAAAAGTATATACACTCATACTGGTGTTATACTGCGACCAGCCATCGCCTCTGCATAGATGTGCAGTGCTGGGGTGGTTTGGTCGGATTCCCTGACTGAAAATATTGATACCCTGGATAGGGACAGTATTTTACTGACTATAGAGCATTTAAAGGATGCATTTCTATATATGCGAGATGCACAGAGGGATATTTGCACTCTGGCATCGAGAGTAAGTGCGATGTCCATATCTGCCAGAAGAAGTTTATGGACGCGACAATGGTCAGGTGATGCGGATTCCAAACGGCATATGGAAGTATTGCCGTATAAAGGGGAGGAATTATTTGGGGTCGGTCTATCGGATTTGGTGGCCACGGCAACAGCCGGGAAATCCACCTTTTTACCTCAGGTCCCCTCCCAACAGAAAAAGACACCGTCTTTTCAGCCGCAGTCCTTTCGTTCCTATAGGAACAAGCGGGCGAAAGGACAGTCATATTTGCCCCAAGGCAAAGGAAAGGGTAAGAGAGTGCACCAAGCAACTTCTTCCCAGGAGCAGAAGCCCCCCCCCGGCTTCTGCAAAGCCCTCAGCATGACGTTGGGGCTTTACAAGCGGACTCAGGGGCGGTGGGGGGTCGACTCAAGAATTTCAGCGCACAGTGGGCTCACTCACAGGTGGACCCCTGGATCCTGCAGATAATATCTCAGGGTTACAGGTTGGAATTCGAGAAGTCTCCCCCTCGCCGGTTCCTAAAGTCTGCTCTGCCAACGTCTCCCTCAGACAGGGCGACGGTATTGGAAGCCATTCACAAGCTGTATTCTCAGCAGGTGATAGTCAAGGTACCCCTCCTACAACAGGGAAAGGGGTATTATTCCACACTATTTGTGGTACCGAAGCCGGACGGCTCGGTAAGACCTATTCTAAATCTGAAATCTTTGAACCTGTACATACAAAAATTCAAGTTCAAGAAGGAGTCACTCAGAGCAGTGATAGCGAATCTGGAAGAAGGGGACTTTATGGTGTCCCTGGACATCAAGGATGCTTACCTGCATGTCCCAATTTGCCCTTCACATCAAGGGTACCTCAGGTTCGTGGTGCAAAACTGTCATTATCAGTTTCAGACGCTGCCGTTTGGATTGTCCACGGCACCTCGGGTCTTTACCAAGGTAATGGCCGAAATGATGTTTCTTCTACGAAGAAAAGGCGTATTAATTATCCCTTACTTGGACGATCTCCTGATAAGGGCAAGGTCCAGGGAACAGCTGGGGGACGTAGTAGCACTAACCCAAATAGTGCTACAACAGCACGGGTGGATTCTGAATTTTCCAAAATCTCAATTGACCCCGACGACACGTCTGCTGTTCCTGGGAATGATTCTGGACACGGTTCAGAAAAAGGTGTTTCTTCCGGAGGAGAAAGCCAAGGAGTTATCCGAACTTGTCAGGAACCTCCTAAAACCAGGGAAAGTGTCTGTGCATCAATGCACAAGAGTCCTGGGAAAGATGGTGGCTTCTTACGAAGCGATTCCATTCGGCAGATTCCACGCACGAACTTTTCAGTGGGATCTGCTGGACAAATGGTCCGGATCGCATTTGCAGATGCATCAGCGGATAACCTTGTCGCCACGGACAAGGGTGTCTCTTCTGTGGTGGTTGCAGAGTGCTCATCTGTTAGAGGGCCGCAGATTCGGCATACAGGACTGGGTCCTGGTGACCACGGATGCCAGTCTGAGAGGCTGCGGAGCGGTCACACAGGGAAGAAACTTCCAGGGAGTATGGTCAAACCTGGAGATGTCTCTTCACATAAATATACTGGAGCTAAGAGCGATTTACAATGCTCTAAGCCTGGCAAAACCCCTGCTTCAGGGTCAGCCGGTGTTGATCCAGTCGGACAACATCACGGCAGTCGCCCACGTAAACAGACAGGGCGGCACAAGAAGCAGGAGAGCAATGGCAGAAGCTGCAAGGATTCTTCGCTGGGCGGAAGATCATGTGATAGCACTGTCAGCAGTGTTCATTCCGGGAGTGGACAACTGGGAAGCAGACTTCCTCAGCAGACACGATCTACACCCGGGAGAGTGGGGACTTCATCCAGAAGTCTTCCACATGATTGTGAACCGTTGGGAAAAACCAAAGGTGGACATGATGGCGTCTCGCCTCGACAAAAAACTGGACAGGTATTGCGCCAGGTCAAGAGACCCTCAGGCAATAGCTGTGGACGCTCTGGTAACGCCGTGGGTGTTCCAGTCAGTGTATGTGTTTCCTCCTCTGCCTCTCATACCAAAAGTACTGAGAATTATACGGCAAAGGGGAGTAAGAACGATACTCGTGGCTCCGGATTGGCCAAGAAGAACTTGGTACCCGGAACTTCAGGAGATGCTCACGGAAGATCCGTGGCCTCTAAGACGGGACCTGCTTCAGCAGGGACCGTGTCTATTCCAAGACTTACCGCGGCTGCGTTTGACGGCATGGCGGTTGAACGCCGAATTCTAAGGGAAAAAGGCATTCCGGAAGAAGTCATTCCTACACTGGTAAAAGCCAGGAAGGAGGTGACTGCACAACATTATCACCGCATTTGGAGAAAATATGTTGCGTGGTGTGAGGCCAGGAAGGCCCCCACGGAGGAATTTCAATTGGGTCGATTCCTACATTTCTTGCAAACAGGATTGTCTATGGGCCTCAAGTTGGGGTCCATTAAGGTTCAAATTTCGGCCCTGTCGATTTTCTTCCAGAAAGAATTGGCTTCAGTTCCTGAAGTCCAGACTTTTGTAAAAGGAGTACTACATATACAGCCCCCGGTTGTGCCCCCAGTGGCTCCGTGGGACCTTAATGTAGTTTTGGATTTTCTCAAATCCCATTGGTTTGAGCCACTCAAATCGGCGGATTTGAAATATCTTACATGGAAAGTAACCATGCTACTGGCCCTGGCTTCAGCCAGGAGAGTGTCAGAATTGGCGGCTTTATCTTATAAAAGCCCATATCTGATTTTCCATTCGGACAGGGCAGAACTGCGGACGCGTCCTCATTTTCTGCCTAAGGTGGTGTCAGCGTTTCACCTGAACCAGCCTATTGTGGTGCCTGCGGCTACTAGCGATTTGGAGGATTCCAAGTTGCTGGACGTTGTCAGGGCATTGAAAATATATATTTCAAGGACGGCTGGAGTCAGAAAATCTGACTCGCTGTTTATACTGTATGCACCCAACAAGCTGGGTGCTCCTGCTTCTAAGCAGACGATTGCTCGTTGGATTTGTAGCACAATTCAACTTGCACATTCTGTGGCAGGCCTGCCACAGCCTAAATCTGTCAAGGCCCATTCCACAAGGAAGGTGGGCTCATCCTGGGCGGCTGCCCGAGGGGTCTCGGCATTACAACTCTGCCGAGCAGCTACGTGGTCGGGGGAGAACACGTTTGTAAAATTCTACAAATTTGATACCCTGGCTAAAGAGGACCTGGAGTTCTCTCATTCGGTGCTGCAGAGTCATCCGCACTCTCCCGCCCGTTTGGGAGCTTTGGTATAATCCCCATGGTCCTGACGGAGTCCCCAGCATCCACTAGGACGTTAGAGAAAATAAGATTTTACTTACCGATAAATTTATTTCTCGTAGTCCGTAGTGGATGCTGGGCGCCCATCCCAAGTGCGGATTGTCTGCAATACTTGTACATAGTTATTGTTACAAAGAAATCGGGTTGTTATTGTTGTGAGCCGTCTGTTCAGAGGCTCCTACGTTGTCATACTGTTAACTGGGTTCAGATCACAAGTTGTACGGTGTGATTGGTGTGGCTGGTATGAGTCTTACCCGGGATTCAAAATCCTTCCTTATTGTGTACGCTCGTCCGGGCACAGTATCCTAACTGAGGCTTGGAGGAGGGTCATAGGGGGAGGAGCCAGTGCACACCACCTGATCCTAAAGCTTTATTTTTGTGCCCTGTCTCCTGCGGAGCCGCTAATCCCCATGGTCCTGACGGAGTCCCCAGCATCCACTACGGACTACGAGAAATAGATTTATCGGTAAGTAAAATCTTATTTTATTTAATGTAATCATTTTTGCTGATTTTTTTAAAATAAAAATTACTTTAGATCTAGGGATGCATGAAAACAATGCTGATTCTCTAGGGTGCCGTGAATCAAGAAAGTTTGGGAATCACTGCTCTGTAGTTTTAGTTACTTTACATTTAACATGAGATCTAGCGCAGCTGGATCCTTTGCTGAGTGAGAAACTATGCACCCTCAGCACATAGCACTCCCCTCCTGTCGGAAGTAACGGGTGTAGTACGGTCTGCCGGCGGTCGGGCTCCCAGCGACCAGCATACCGGCGCCGGGAGCCCGACCGCCGGCTTACCGACAGTGTGGCGAGCGCAAATGAGCCCCTTGCGGCCTCGCTACGCTCGCCCCGCTGCGGGCACTGTCCCTCCAGGGGGGTCGTGGACCCCCACGAGGGAGAATAAGTGTCGGTATGCCGGCTGTCGGGATTCCGGCGCCGGTATACTGTACGCCGGAATCCCGACAGCCGGCATACTGAAGACCACCCGGAAGTAACAGTGGGCTCCTATTAAAGGGAAAAAATCCTTGCATAGGAGGTGGTGTGATGTCCTGTGAGAATGGTGAGGAAGATGTATGTTCTATATAGTTAAAAAGCTGGGGCTGCAGGAAGGCTGCCTACAGCTGTGGGTGGGAATAGAACCTGTGGCAAGCCAACGAGCCCGCTTCGTGGCAAGCGCAGCAAGCCCGCCGGGCATCTAAATGCCGGGATCCCGCCGTCGGTATTGTGACCGGTGGTCTCCTGACCGCCGGTCACACATACCCATCCCGTTGCAAATACTCTGCTTTTGTGAGATGGAGGGACTGTCCCGCAGTCCCACACGCAAAAAATTAATAAATTGCCAAGACACAAACACAAAATCTTAATAGGTGTCCAAGCAAGAAAGAAAGCAGGTGTCAGCGTTGCCGTCTCAATCAGCCAGCAGTTCAATAGCGTTGGCAATCATCATCACATCATGATGTGTTTGCACAAGCCCTCGATACTCGCAGATGATACAACAGTTTCAAACATACAAACTTCTGCAGATGTCCCCTCACTGTACTCCACATACATTAGAACTGCCTAATAGGCCCTACACACTGGGCGATAATATTCAAAGATATGAACGAGATACCGTTCATATCTTGGAGTGTGGAGGCACCTGCGATGAACGATGCGCGGCCCCGCGCTCGTTCATCACTGGTGCCCCGTCGCCTGTGCATGCAGGCCAATATGGACGATCTCGTCCATATTTGCCTGCACTTCTATGGTGCCGGGTGACGGGGGGAGTGAAGAAACTTCACTCCCCCCGTCACTGCCCCCCTCCGCCGCCGGGTCGCCCGTCGGCTGTATCCGCCGTCGGGCAGCTCGGCGGTGGATCGCTCAATGGGGGTCATTCCGAGTTGTTCGCTCGCAAGCTGCTTTTAGCAGCTTTGCACACGCTAAGCCGCCGCCTACTGGGAGTGAATCTTAGCTTATCAAAATTGCGAACGAAAGATTAGCAGAATTGCGAATAGACACTTCTTTGCAGTTTCTGAGTAGCTCCACACTTACTCGGCATCTGCGATCAGTTCAGTCAGTTTCGTTCCTGGTTTGACGTCACAAACACACCCAGCGTTCGCCCAGACACTCCTCCGTTTCTCCAGCCACTCCCGCGTATTTCCCAGAAACGGTAGCATTTTTTTACACACACCCATAGAACGGCCAGTTTCCGCCCAGAAACACCCACTTCCTGTCAATCACATTACGATCACCAGAACGCAGAAAAAACCTCGTAATGCCGTGAGTAAAATACCTAACTGCATAGCAAATTTACTTGGCGCAGTCGCACTGCGGACATTGCGCATGCGCATTAGCGACTAATCGCTCTGTTGCGAGAAAAAAATAATGAGCGAACAACTCGGAATGACCCCCAATGTGTAGGGCCCTTTACCCTTCCCAAGTCCCAAGTGGGCGTATGTGCCAGAATCTGCCAAAACTGCGTGAGTGCCTTCCCTTTTCTGTGCATGCTCAGTGCGCATTTATTCTGTACAAATTGTCGCACAATAAGTCTCATGCTGCTGCAGCCCCATTAGATCTGTAGTTCTATATTATATTTGTCATACCTATAGGATAATACCATCAATGTGAAAATTATCATTTATACCAGTCAAGTTATAGAATTATTATGTTCCATTCAAATCACGTTAGTGAAGCAGCTAATAAGATACTTCCTGTAAGTAGTGTTGCCAAAGATTGTAGAAGGTAAAACATGATATTCCTATTGTGCAGTGTATATGTTGTAAGAAGAAACCCTGCAGCTTCCTCTCATCATGCAGTGATATTAATGTCACTCTAGCTCAGCACTTACCCCCTGCAGTAATAATGTCCCTATTAGGTACACCGAGCATAGTAATACTTATGTTGTTTTTAAAGATCCCAGCAAAAGTTCTCACCCTATTATCTACACCACTGGATGCGTGCAAAGAAATACAGAGGAAACGATACATAACACTTTAAATACATCTTTATATCTCATACTGTACAGTGAATGGTGGAATTACTTCTATTGCTCCAGCATGGTGAATGTGAGCTTTGAAGTTGCCTGCAATCAGAAAGCTGTAATAGGCTGCATGTTACCACTATTACTAAGTACAGCTAATACATATCTCTATGGGATGGGGTCATGTGATCGCCGCTCGGGATCTCACCAATCACCATGCCAACACCAGGATCCCGAGCGATCACACGCCCAACAGTCAGCATACCGACTAACAGGGACTACTACCACTCATGGATGTCCACGACACCCATAGAGTGGGAATAGAACCTAAGACAAGCGCAGCGAAACCGCATGGGGCCCTGTTGCGTTTGCCCCCCCAGCATTCTGCGTTCGGGATCCCGGGGTCGGTATGCTGACCTCCGGGGTCCCCAACACCGGTCTCACAGGCCCAACCCATCTCTGTCTATGGTCAGATATTCTCAGGGCCACTGAATTAAGTGAAATGAACCCTGACATTGGTCATAGAGGCCTTCATCCAAATGGAGCATATGAAGCCATTGCCACCTGCTACAGCACCAAGCAGCATATTATACAGCACAAATGTCCAGCGTGTTTTAAGGTTCCAAATACAGCCGTATCAGGCCAGTCAGTTATAAAGCTCTACTGACCAAAATGATCAACTCTAATGACTAAATTAATCCCTGACATAAAAGGGAGCAATATACTGTCCATTGTCAGCTACTCATATTATGTGGAAACACTCAAAAACTATGCTCGGCATATACATTCACACCATCACTCCCTGCATACAGCCTGCCACATGAGTGATTAGCCATAAGACTTTGGGGGTCATTCCGAGCTGATCGCTGTTTTTAGCAGCCGTGCGAACGCATAGTCGCCGCCCACAGGGGAGTGTATTTTGGCTTTGTGAGTGTGCAAACGCATGTGCAGCCGAACTCTGCAAAAACAGTTTGTTCAGTTTCTGAGTAGCTCTGAACTTACTCACCCGCTGCGATCACTTCAGCCTGTCGGGGGCCAGAATTGACGTCAGACACCCGCCCTGCAAATGCTTGAACACGCTTGCATTTTTCCAAACACTCCCAGAAAAGTCAGTTGACACCCACATACGCCTTCTTCCTGTCAATCTCCTTACGATCAGCTGTACAAATGGATTCTTCATACAATCCATCGCCCAGCAACGATCCGCTTTGTAGCCGTACGATGCGCCTGTGCATTGCGTTGCATAAGCATGCGCAGTTATGACCTGATCGCAGCACAGCAAAAAAACCTAGCGTGCGATCAGGTCGGAATGACCCCCTATGCCCATTGCTGTTAGGATGCATTATTGTAATTATATTTGCCTAGAACTAGCTAAGAGCACCTTTGTGCGCTCTAAAACAAATAAAAAAATTTGTTTATAACGTTCATTAAATATTCAAAGTCTATATCTTATATTATTGGAAGCAAAATACACACACACACACACACACACACACACACACACACACACACACACACACACACACACACACAATAAAAAGAAGGTGTGGATTAAAAGATTGACAATATAGATAGACGGTCAATAGATCGACATCGGCAAAATGTTAACAGTTAAATGGTCAACATGGACTTAGTTTGATAGGGTCAAAACGTCAACATGTTTGCACTTATTCTTTTTTTTAACCCTAAACCTACCCTTAGTGCTGAACCCTAACCCTCCCACTGATGCCTAACCCTAACCCTCCCCTTAGTGCCTAACCCTAACCCAACATCTGGTGCCTAACCCTAACCCTTCCCCTGGTGCCTAACCCCCCCCCCCCCCTTAGTGCTTATCCCTAACCCTCCCCCTGGTGCCTAACCTTAACCCTTCCTTTAGTGCGCTTAACCCTAACTGCTAATTTCTGCACCCTAACCGTTTCTCAAGGACCTACTGCTATTCCTCCCCTCTGGCAGCCTAACTCTAACCCTCCTACCTAAGTCCACGTCAACCATTTAACTGACGACCTATTGACCGTCAAAAATCTGGTGTCGACCTATTACCTATCTATTTACTGGATATCTTTCATCCGTATACCATAAAAAGACATGTAAAACAGATGATATAATAACAAACTGTCAAGGGGAATTGCTGAACACCATAAATAAGATTGAACATTGCATATATTAAGTTATTAACCCAGCATGGAAAAGGTTAACACTGTATATTACTAAAGGTACTGTACTAAATGCCACATCATAGGAATGGATGTTTCCCCCTCAACCCATGATATAATAGATTGCCTCTTTGTAATTAAGTTTTACAATAAGGAGCTGCTATTTTATTCGGTCCAAAATGTAATAATAATACAAAAATAAATGCTAATAAAATCAACTCTGGAAACAATATATTATCCAATATACAAATGTAAAACTATGGGGGGTAATTCAAACCTGATCGCTAGGGTGCGCTTTTTGCATCCCTTCGATCAGGTAGTCGCCGCCTACAGAGAGAGGGTATTGTGTGTGTGCAGGTGTGCGATCGCTTGTGCTGGAAAGATGCACAAACATCAGTTTGTGCAGTCTCTGCACAGCCCAGGACTCAGGGCTGGAGCTGACGTCAGAATCACTTGTAATTGTTCTAAGTTGCATATGCAGATCGTGATGCTTGCGTAGTCTGCAGAAATCCACAAGATCCGTCTGCATTAGAAATTGCATGTAACTCTGAATCAGACCTACTGTCTGGAACGGCATTGCGAGGACTTGCAACAGAAAATACAAAGATTGCATCTTTAAGTTTGCTCGTCTGTAATTAAACCATTGCTTTTAGTGGCATAACAAACATCTGGGTAAAACAGCACAATTCAGCAATAACAACTATTTTTTGGACCTCCTGGGAGTGTAGTTTACACGTCTGGGATGTGAAATTTGTGAGTCTTCCGGACATTCAAGACAAGTAAACCTCACCAAGGGCTGTGTCCTGCTGTCACGATCAGGACTGCTTTGTACTGATTGCTGGGCAGTTATTACCTTTCACTGTTTATCTGCATACCGCTGGTGTGTTTAGTAGCTAGAGGCCTATCGAGAGGGGAACGGAGGCAAGTAGAGGGCCCTTCATGCTGGCAAGCTGAAATGTGCAAAAGTGACCCGTTTGGGCACCCAAACGGCACTTTTCGCAATCGCGCCCATTCGTTTAGTCGTGTGGCTAAACTTATCACTAATGGGCGCGATCGTCACGATAAACAGAATCAATTGAATATCACCCCTGCGATCTCCCGTCACTTTAGATGCGAGATTGGGCGGTGATATCAATTGAATTTTCCCCTATATGTTCCAGTAAGCATGTACACTTATTCAGTTTATTTATTCTGTACATTGTACATAATAAATTAACTAAATGACATAAGATTTAGATTTTACTTATTGGTGTCTATAGTTAATATTCTGTTACAGCTGAATAAAACATTTGCAAAATTCTGATAGATGGGGTAAGTATATAAAAAAGCTGGCACCTCACTTTTAACATACAGTAGTCTCACTGCATTTGTCTTCTTTATAAGGTTTGATACATATCCCCCATGTGATAAGTTACTGCTTGTAGAATGCTGTCTTATATAGTATGGGATGCTGTTGTTTCTTCCTGATTCCTACAATGATACAGTATATTGGAAAAGCAAGAATGAACTTTTTGGTTTGTCAGCAGCTCAGTTCCCTAGAATGAGAGAACAGAGCAAGTCACAATGTGCTCACATCTGGCTTTTCCCTATCACAAGCAAAAGCTCGCCTGCTTCATGGTGGGCGTTGTGAGCATTCATATTCACAGAAACATCAGCTTGTGAACATCAATTCACAGGAAATGAAACATGTGAAAAACTTTACATCACCTCCCCCGCTCTGACATACAAGGTCTTCAAGAAAAAGATCCTACGAGACACAGATGTTATCAAAAAATTACTACTTTATTCTTCCCATTTCATTTCTCATCCCATAATTGGATAGACTCGAGATGAATTGCTGCCGGAATATTCTCCATCCGCTGCCAATTCTTTGCTTTCTCTGAACACCATCTAATGAAAGAACAAAGGGTGTGATTGCCACTCTTCAAGGCATAGACTCATTTATTTCCAAATTCAAATCCAGACGGTTTGTAACACTTTGAGGTCTGCTTTGCTGCTGAAGTTTTCATTGCCCAAGTGCTAAACGTCTGATGTTTTCTGCACAGCAATAACTGGTGAAGGGCAGTGTGTGGCCTGGGTGCAGAATGGGACATTGTGCTACAGTATGGCATTGTGGCAGCATGATTGAGCAAAAATTAAATTTGGAATATAAGTTTTCCATCCAATTTAGGGATTCTACTCATACTTGCCTACTGTCTCGGAACAGCTTGGAGGCTCCTGAAAATTAGGTGGCCCTCCCAACATCCCAGAAGAATGGGCAAGCCTCCAGATTTCAGCCTCTGCCCCCTGACAGTTAATGAGTAAAGTGGGAGGTCCGGGCGGCCAATGACACGATTCTCACTGAATCATGACATCGTAGCCACATCCCCTTCTGGTCATCGTAGCCACGTCCCCTTCTAGTCATCTCGGCATTGTACAGTGGGCGGCCAGGCTACAATGATGTGACTGTGCCCACCACACCCCCAGTGCCACCTCCTTGCATTGTCACGCCTCTACTCCGCCCCTGTGATGGATCACATCCTTGCACCACCCCCAGCTGAGCTGACCTAGCTCCTCTCTCCTGTAGACTGACTGTAGATCAGTGGAAGGGGTGGTGGGGAATTTTTGGGGTTCGGGGTGCTTAGCATATATAAACATAAACATACATGTCACCCGGGACTCTGAATTAAGCTTCGCACTCCTTCTAAGGCTGCTACCAGACTCCCATGAAACCAGCCAGTAGTAGCCTGGGGGGGCAGACTTAGAAGGAGAGTGAATCGTTTTTCTGCTGAGTCTCGGGTGCTTTTAGGGGGCATTCCTGCTTTAAGGAGGCTTCCTGCTTTTTATAGATTTCAGAGACAATGAACAGTGGGCTTCAGCCTATACTAGTATACGACTACCTTTGATGCCAAGTCTGTGCACCTAACGGTGGAAAGAGCATGATTATGTGTTTCTCTGCCCGCTAGCCTTCAAATTCATATGCAAAGTGTTCTCATGTGAGTATGTAACTAAGAAGACATTGTGTTTGCCCCTTGTTATCTATTCAGCAGTCAAATATATAATTTGCCCTATATTTGTTTTACATTTGCATGCTATGCTGTTAGTAAATGGTCCCCTATTTCTAACAAAATATACTGTAGCAGCCAACAATGAAAGAAAATATAACAAACTAATTAGCACTTACTGGTCTTAATGACGAACAGTATATATGGGGCGGATCTATTCCGCACATCAGAAGTCAATCTCCTACCACCTAAGAACATCAATAAAGCTGCTTCTGCTCAGTTTAGCCACATTTATGTTTTCAGCTAATCATGACAGTTGGGGATATCTAAACTCTTTAGTACGGGTTCACTACGGCTGGCCGGCGGTCGGGCTCCCGGCGACCAGCATACCGGCGCCGGGAGCCCGACCGCCGGCTTACCGACAGTGTGGCGAGCGCAAATGAGCCCCTTGCGGGCTCGCTGCGCTCGCCACGCTACGGGCACGGTGGCGCGCTACGCGCGCCACACTATTTTATTCTCCCTCTATGGGGGTCGTGGACCCCCACGAGGGAAAATAAGTGTCGGTATGCCGGCTGTCGGGCTCCTGGCGCCGGTATACTGAGCGCCGGGAGCCCGACCGCCGGCATACAGAAGACCACCCCTTTAGTACATGTGACACTTTTTAGTTTTGATGCATTGCATGCTTCTTCCCCAGGGCAGAATGTACTGTCCTCGAAAATGCAGTCAAACCTCAGGAAATGCTGTTTTCCGAGGTCTGACCACATTCTCCATATGCATCAAGCTCCAGAAAGCAAAACTTTCCAGAGCTTGTTTCCAATAGGCAACGCTATCTATAGATTGTGTTGCCTAATAGAAGCCTAAGGGCTTCTCATGCAGAATTCCCCAAGAGTGTCCCCTGCGCATGCGCAAACGGACTTCCGGATCATAAACCCAGAAGTCCTCACACCGAAAAGGACAGCTCTTATCAGAACAGCTTTCCTTTGCGGTTTTAATAGCAAGACTTCATGCATACAGCGTTGCTAAACCCCGCTATGAATGCGATGGGTAATGCATCCCCTATCCACCCAAAAGTGCATCTGAAAGTTCCTAACAGGGGAGGTTATGGGGGTAATTCCAAGTTGATCGCAGCAGGAAATTTTTTAGCAGTTGGGCAAAACCATGTGCACTGCAGGGGAGGCAGATATAACATTTGCAGAGAGAGTTAGATTTGGGGGGGTTATTTTATTTCTGTGCAGGGTAAATACTGGCTGCTTTATTTTTACACTGCAAATTAGATTGCAGATTGAACACACCACACCCAAATCTAACTCTCTCTGCACGTTATATCTGCCTCCCCTGCAGTGCACATAGGGGGTAATTCCAAGTTGATCGCAGCAGGAATTCTGTTAGCAATTGGGCAAAACCATGTGCACTACAGGGGAGGCAGATATAACATGTGCAGAGAGAGTTAGATTTGGGTGTGGTGTGTTCAATCTGCAATCTAATTTGCAGTGTAAAAATAAAGCAGCCAGTATTTACCCTGCACAGAAATAAAATAACCCACCCAAATCTAACTCTCTCTGCAAATGTTATATCTGCCTCCCCTGCAGTGCACATGGTTTTGCCCAACTGCTAAAAAAATTTCCTGCTGCGATCAACTTGGAATTACCCCCATGGTTTTGCCCAGTTGCTAACAGAATTCCTGCTGCGATCAACTTGGAATTACCCCCTATATCTAATTTCTTAAGAACTACCAGTGTTTTTCTTAAATATCTACAGATATCTATGGTGTCTAGGACAGACTGCTGCACGCGAAGACCATATCATTGCTTTTCATCACAGCGGAGCAGTTAGCTACTCATTCACTCGCTGCTGTAGTTCTCTTCTCCCAGCACTCTCTGAGGAAGAACTGGCCACAGAGAGGAGAGTGCAAATTATCCGGAAACATGCTGCTGTAAGCTGCGTAATGCCTATTGCATCATATGGCTGCCAGCACTTACAGTCAGTCACCCTGATATAATTCTAGATTTTTAATTAGTTAGTATTATCCTGAAGACAACAAACAGATCATTCCGCAGCTCCCTGCGTTGCCGTTGCAGTCTGAGTGTAAATGTAAGTGGTGCTCTGTGATATGATTATACGTAGAATTTCTGTCATCCTGCTCAGAGTTATTATAAGAACACATTTCCAAGGATTTCAATATTGGGAATCTTTGTGTTCATTCTTCTAATGGGGGAAGCACAGGAGCTCTTTCAGACCTGAGTCCAAGGTTCTATCCCCAAATTATGTTATTCTTACTTATAGCAATATTGAAAATGTGAAGGTCTGGTCCTTCTGGTAAAAGTGTAAAACTTATATAGGGAAGGGGCCCTAGACTGCACACCCTAGTGCTAGTAATGAGAGGTGCTACCTTGCTGAGACCTGTAGTGCCACACAAAAATAGAACAAACATTACTAATTCAAATCATAATTGCCTACTCTCCCGGAATGGCCGGGAGGCTCCCGAAAATCGGGTGACCCTCCTGGCCCCACGGAAGAGCAGACAAGTCTCCTGACTTTTCACTTCCCTCCTGCCCGGCCGCCCACTTTGAGAGTAAAGTGGGAGCGGTCTGGACACTCGATGACGCGATTCAACAAGAATCGCGTCATCGTAGTCACGCCCCCTGCTGGAAACTGCCGGTTATAGCGGCATTACAGAGCGGGGGCGTGGTTTAAATGCATTGTCACTGTAACCCCACCCTCGTACCGCCTCCGACCCGCCGCCACCACGCCCCATTCCGTCTCCTTCCCGCCCCCTCCTCTCATCATAGTCCCGGACAGCCCCATCGTCACGGACAGCCCCTCCACTGAGCCGACCTGGCAGCTCTCTCCCGGAGAGGGCTGCCAGAAAGTAGGTAACTATGATTCAAATACATTTTGCAGTATGAGACTTTTCGCATAATGTTGTGTAAGTGTAAAACCTATAATAATACATAAAGCATTTTTAGGTGAAATAGTTTGTATTGTGTATGAATCCAGCCCATCACTCTCTCCTCTGGTTTCCACTTGTTAAAGAAAAAATACCAACCTCTTTATGGACCCTATTAATGAATAACTAGTGAATCACATCACCAGATTTGTACTTGCAAGCTATACCCCCTGTACAAATGGTACCGTACATGTGGGCTACAAGTTACAAGGCCTAGTTACAGGGCTTCCACCGGTAGCCTTTTTCTATATACACTGTAGGGCTTTTCTCCCCTGTTCTTATCTGTCAGCTACTATGAGAGCAGTTACACAGGAATGTACGTGCAGTGCTCAGCGCCCAGGAGAGTAAGACAGAAAGCCATAGACACCCTTATACCACTTTCAGATCGCAGTGCCTGGTCCCACCACGGAATTGGAAACGGGACCTTCCCGGGTTGCACCAGGCATTGGACCCTACACACTGCCATCCCGACCAGGCAATATGCTTCATGGCTATATGGTCGGGTTGCCATCCGGGGGCAGGGACAGAGCTGGCATCGGGGCAGGTATGGAGGCAGCGCTGGGAGTTGACATCATCTCCATGCTGCCTCTCCCTATGCAGTGCACGAGTCCCGGGTCTCATTGACCCAGCAACCCATTCACACTGCCACTGACCCAGTAATCAACCAGGAAATAACACTGCTTTATTCCCAGGTTGAATTACCGGGTCAGGCGACCTGGGAATTCATCCATGGCCCCTTTCACACTGCACAGCGACCCGTGTCCACCCGGCAATATACTGGATCAATTCCGGGTTATTTGTGCGGTGTGAAAGGGGTATTAGAGACAGTCTGTCCCTGTTTAAGGAGCACTTCATTTCAGTCAGACAGGATTTCCTCCAATTAACACAAAATAGGTGCTAACAAACTGTCAGAGGAAATAAACTCAACTGACAGAGCACATGCAGTAAATAGAGTGATGAGGAACACAAGGCAATCATGCAAAAGAAAAAAAGAATCAAAATACCACAAATAACAGTATAGCAACAGCAGGCAAAGCTAAAATATTAAAATAACTAGTCAGAGAAGTATACATCCTCAAAAACAAAACAATAAGATCTAAATGTATATCAGAACTATTGGAACTAGATGCAATTCCCAATATAACTGTGTTAAGCTTGACATTTAATGGTATTCCCTTTTTACCCACATTTAGGACCTCATTCAGTAAGGATTGCAATTTCTGTTAAAAAGCAGTTGCTGCGATCAAATAGTTGCCAGCCAGGCATCACAATATGCGGGCTGATCTCCAAACCATACGCAATTACCAGAACATTGAAGATTTTTCCTATCTGCACCAGGCAAGGTCCTGAGTACACAGTATATTCAATCCTTGTTATTTCTCCCATTTCATACAGTCCATATATGCAAGATGCCCATTTTATTTTACATCACTCTGAGGGGCAATTCATCCACGATGTGCAGCTATTGGAGTCAAGCTCTGAAAAGCTAGGCTTTGGAGATTTTGTGGTGCTTTAGAAAACCCATGGGAACCTACAGTATATATCAGATATCTGCAGTATGTTCTTCTTACATTCAAGAGAATGATATTTACGTAAATTCAATATTTACGTAAATCTCATGTGTTTGCGCATGTGCAAAGAAGGTCCTACGCTGTCACTTGCAGTGCACCAAAAGCCTTAGTATGATAAACATGCTTTTGGCGTTTGGGGGCTGCAATGGGGAACATTCCAGAAAATGGGGGCATGTTGCCCCTCATTTCTGAGAGTGTAGAAGCAGCTTCACTGGATTCAGCAGCATGATTTTGAGGGTTACTCAGATGTCCATCCGTTGGTCACGCAGTTGATCAGATTCTACTTCTTTGGATGCAGCAGATCACAGAAGCTTTGAGTGAGGCATCTTTTTATTACTTGAGACGCTTCCAGAGGCTTTTGCATAATTTTGCACAGCCACAGCCTACAAAGATAATTGTCTGCTTCTGGATTATCCCCTCAATGCGTAAAATCCATTGAAAACTGCACTTTTCCGAGAATTTCCAGCAAAAACTCTGTTAGAAGCAAGATAGGAAAAATAATAAAAAATTGTCTTAACCCCACTACAGTGTGTGGTCTTTCTCGGCCCTTTGAGAGTTCTCTCACCCTGATTTCAACAACTAACGTTTTGCAAATAATTCAACCTAGTAGAAATGCTCGTTTCACTGTGGACAATAATGTGGTTGTAATTGCTTAGTAAGCACAAAATGTTAGTATCCAGAATGAGTAAGAGTATGTCAAATTCCCAGTACTGTTTCAGCAGTTATTGTCAGATGTATTATCTAGATTGACAGGAAAGAATTTGAGTGACATGTTGAGATTATATGTGTTAGTGGTGAGAAGCAGCATTTGATAACTAAGGAAGGTGACAGGTGTTTGGGAATTTTTAGGCATGTTGAGGTGGGAGTTAGTCGCGGATCTGGCTGCTGTAAGGGAAAAAGTAGAATTTGGAAGATTTTAATGAGAAAGGGCAGTGAGTGCACACCTTGCACAGATTAGAGAAGATGAAATATGGAATCTGAGAACAAGACAGACATAGCAAAAGGTGAACAGTTTGTAGATGTGAAAAAAACATCTGAACTGATACATAGGCAAAAGGAAAGATTTTCAGAAGCTGAGAACAATAGAACAGAACTTTAGACATATCTATTAAATGAATCCATCTGCTACAAAGGCATTTGGAGAGCTGCGTGATAATGTGTAGAAATATGGGTTACCACTTCTTTTAACCCTTTGGATGTTAGAGGTTTGTGAATTTCTGTTCTTCTAGTGACTAGGCCATTTTCAGTAACGCCTGTCGAAGCATGCATTACGTTATTCATTCATGAAAATATTTGGTGTCACAATTAAAAAATAAATGCTACCAATTATATTGACAGATTGTGAGTTTGGTCTGTACAACATATGAGCAGGCATCCAATGCATATTTGCTCCAAACTGCTGTAATGTCTCCTCCTAAAATGATCTAACATAGCTTCCTACTCTCTCAGAATGTCCACTAGATTTGCGAATTGTAGGGATCTCTCCTTACTTCCATAGTAAGTGGACAGGAGACGGGCTTAAGGATACAAATAGAATTCGATTGTTTCATCGTGGCCCTGCCTCTTGCTGCCACGAGTGACAGCATTGAGCAGCGGTGTGCAGGACTTACAATACAGTTCACTGTGCCACACCCCCTGGCACCTCCCACCTGCGACTGCCCTCTGTGGTCTCTGTATTGGCAATACAATCAGTCATAAACTTCTGCTGTATAAAGATTTCAAATCCCCATTAGTTCAATAAAAATTAAATGCTCACCGATGCATATAGCCAGGTGTGTTCACTGTAACATCATCGCATCCATTGTAAACACTCATTCTGAGAATATCATTCATAAATCAGCATACAATAATATGCTAGAAACTGGGCTTCAATTCACAGCTTTGCCAGAGACTCCATCAATTACTGAAGAAAAAATGTAACTCAATAAAACAATGCATCATATCAGTAGTGCACACAGGTTTATTCACTGCAGATCACAACCAGCCAGGCAGCAGTCTAGGCATCGGTGTAGGAGTGTCTTAGCATCTATTCATCTGCATCTTATAATGGTCTACGGGCCTGATTTAGAGAAGGATGCAGTTCCTGCTTATGCCACAGGAGGCGTCTTGTGTAAACATACGCCTCCTGCCTGCTTCTCTGATCCACTGCTGTGTTCAGAGAGCAGCATTGGATCATCTGCGTGAACTCAGGATAACCGGATAAACTCAGGATGACACAGCCGGCTTCAGAACAGCCAGAAAATGACGCCAACATGCCCCCGTTTTTGGCAACACTGCCTGTTGCTGCCCCAAAATGCCAGAGACATTGCAGCCCCCCGGATCTGCGCATGCACAGTGCGACTTCTACACATATGCAGACCCAGAAACATCTGAGATGTACATAGACATCGGGTTTACAGTATATGCATCTCTGAATTAGGCTCTACATTACTGGCTTGTATAGGTATATTCTGATAGAAAAAGATAAGACATAAGTGACTATTCAACTACATTCGATGTGCAACATCCATGTCGAACTGTCGATACATCATGATTATGTCTGGTGGTATATAGCTAAAAATTGAATTCCCCACATATTGGGCCTAATTCAGTAAGGCTGGTTGCCACACATAGCGTTTTCGGAACGGAACCCGCTCGGCAGGATGGAGCCTTTTTTCGATTCCCACTATAGCATTTTCACAGGATGTCGAGGAACAGCATCCAGCCATTGCTGTAGAACTTGAAATCCGGTCGTTCTGTCATCCTGCTCAACTGCAGCATGCTGAGGTTGGATCTGGCGGGTGCGGCACCACTATATATGTGTAGATGGGCAGATAGAAAGACTATGTGCAGGCTCCTTCCTGCCCAGTGGGTTCCGCTGAATGGGACCCGCTAAAATGCTATGTGTGGCCCCAGCCTAAGGCTGATGGTCAGGAAATGCGCACGTGCAGGACCCATTATTCGCATCTGCAGAACGGGTCCTGTGTTTGCATCACAGGGATGCAAAATGCCTCTGCCTGATTGACAGACAGTGGTGTTCACGGGGAGAGACAGGGGCGGCCATCGTTGGGGGAAATGGGGGAATTTTCTGGGAACGGCGAGGCCAACAACTGTGTCGTGTACACAGTTTCCTTGACCCCGCAAGCCGCACTGCGCCGGCAAGCTTGAGTAAGCTCAGGCTCACTCAGCCTGCTGTCACAGATAAACATCCCAACCGATGGTCACAATGTTCCTCACAGATGAGATCACATCACTAATTCAGGAAGCAGGTAGTATGCACCTCCTCCTACTGAGTTAGCCCATTTGTGCCACAAGGTAAGAAGGATTTTGTCACTTAATTAAACAGAGCCAACAGGTGCAACAAATCCTCAAAAAGTATTATGAAACTTTTTTGTCAAGAATATCTCTTCCAATAATGACAGTAACATAGGCTTGTGCCACACTGGCAATTTATCACCAATCACTACGGCAATAATCATCTCAATTCAGATCTGCAAATATGTTCCTGTAAATATCCTGGATAGAGGATTGGAGGATGTTACACCAGCGATTTTCTGCTAGTGATCCACTGATAGTTGCTGCGGACAGTAATACAGTATAGCGCATGAAATAAACCGCTACTGAATAATACAGTTCTATAATAATCAATGGTAGCTCTCAATCACAAATGCGATTTGTTACTGTCTTCCTTCTTTGCATGTTAAACCTCAAATTTGCCAGTAAGTCATCCATCAAATTAAATACAACTACTGTATTTTTTGTTGTGGAAAACTGCAGCTGAAAAATCACCAGGATATCACTACTAATGTAAGAACAGTGTAATACTCCTTCGAGACACAATATTTTTGAGAAATAAAGTTCTGCAAATCAAAATAACGCGTCAGTTACACTAATATGATAAACATTGAGTTCATAAACTAAATACTGTAGAAATAATTGGACAAAAAATGTAACTCGATTAAAACAAATGCGTCATCAGTATACCACACAGCCAATGTTTACTCCAAATCACAAACAGCAAATCCACAATCTAGGCAACAACATAGGAGTGTAATAAGAGTCTCGGCTTCTAGTCAATGTGAAATGTGCGGAGTATTACTGGAATAAATAGTTATGGTCTAGTGGAAGATGACAATACATAGTAACAAAATTCCAGATGGGTGTCGTCTGTCAAAATGTAAGATTTGTGCTGTTTCTTCAATACAAAAGGGCAACAGCTGTAATAAATCCCAAACAAATATTATGCAACAGCTGTAATAAATCCCAAACAAATATTGTACAACAGCTGTAATAAATCCCAAACAAGTATCATGCAACCTTTCTGCCAGGAACTATGTAACTGTTTTACTTTAAAACCAGACAAACTATTGGGCTCTACACACTTGGCGACTGGCCGCCGAGCTACTTGGACGACACGGCGGTGGGGGTGGGGTGACGGGTGGGGGTGAAGTTTCTTCACTCCCCCCGGCTCCATAACCCTGCATGCTAATATGGATGAGATTGTCCATATTGGCCTGCAGGTATGAACGAGCCGGAACCAACGATGAACGAGTGCGGAGCCGTGCATCGTTCATCGTTGGTACCTACACACTGAAAGATATGAACAGTATCTCGTTCATTAATGTTCATATCTTTCAGTGAAATCTTTAAGTGTGTAGGGCCCTTTAGAGATTAAAAGACTGTAACTGAATTTATTGTGACAAATCTCCATTTCCTTAAGTACCACCATATCATTATAAGGGGACACGTTATCCATCTTCCGGTCTGTGTTCTATCCATAAATATTATTTTGAGATTACATTCATACTTTTATTTTTGGGATAAGTGTTGAATGTCTAATTACATGAATCTTTCCCCAGAACAATGTTGTGCAGCTATAGCTGGTTAAATAGCAGTCAACTGATAGCTTCATTAGTAAAGTTACTCTTTTAGCAAATAACACTGGAAATCCAGCACATCTATATTTTTAGCGATACATGACAGCTTGCCTACTGTTTGAGCTTCCTGACGTACTTTATGCCAAGTATATTTCCAGCACTCATCATTCATCTCCAGTCAAGGGCGTATCTACCATAGGTGCAGACAGTGCAGCTGCTATGGGGCCCAGAGCTGAGAGGGGCCACCTTCCCTGTCACAGTTACTTGTGTTATATACATTTTTCACCACTGGGTGGTACGTAGGAGTCCTATCAAACTTTTTCCTTGGGGCCTGCAATATATTTAGGTATGCCCTTGGACCTGCTCATTGTAGTGTGTTATAAAATGAACTGGAGGGCATTTAAATGTTATATAATATGTATCGCGGCACTGTAATCAGGCATAATATGAACAGGGAGCACTATATAACATAATGTGAATTTGGGGTACTATGCGGCATAATGTGTACTGGCAGCTCTGAAATGTGACATACAGTAGGGTGAACTTCAGCACTACTACGATTCATAAAAGAAACTAGAGCACTACTATGGGTATAACATTAAATAAGGCTCTACTATGGTTCAGAAAATGAACTAGGGCACTATTATAGGGCATCAAATTAACAACTGCTGCACAGAAGTGTCTCTCTAGAAGCACTGGGATGGGGGCCCTTTCAAAATGTTGCTATGGGGCCCACAAAGTTCTGGCTACGCCCCTGTCTCCAGTCTTAAACTAGCCATACTCCCTACGCTGTTATTGCACTACCATTGCATCATGTAGGGCTCGAACATGAAGCTGACAATTTGTAATAGTCCAGACAAAGATGACTGGCTTATTATCAGACATATTGGAAAATGTGATCAGAAGTTGATTATACTAAATGCAGTCATATTCTAAATGCAATGACACTATTTCAACACCCAAAGGATCCAACGTCTCTTCTGAAGAAGTAGGTACATTTTTAGCACCTATTGAGTGCAGCAGAAAATGGCAATTTTGCGCTTAATCGCCAACTACCATAATCTCATTGCGACTTGCATGGGAAACCACAGCTGAAAAATCACCAGCGTATGAATGTATTTGATGTTTATTTTTAATAAAAAAAAAAAAGAGATCCCTATCATTTGTTTCTTTTTCTACCTCCTTTTTACGTCTTGGCCAGTGAGAATAGGGGAAGGGAAAGCGTGGATGCAGAAGGGTTACACCGGATGCCCAGAAGGTCACATACATCTGCGTGACAAAATATTATGTAATCACATTTCACAGTTTTTCTTGGATCAGTAGCATAGTCCAAGGAAACATAATTTCCCCCAAGGCTCAATAGGCTGATTTTCTATTTAATTAAAATAATTGCAGGAATTCATTTTCAGCTAATAGAATGAATTCATGAGATTCTATTATATTCTCTCCACAAGAAAGGTCATTGCAAATAAACACAAAAAATATAATGTACTATTGACAGATTAGTATTTCATATTGGCATATGCAGTACAGCCAAATTCCAAATGAGGATTGGAAACATCAGGTCACCTATCTATAGGCCTAATTCAGACATGATCGCTGTTGTGCGATTTTGCATGACGAGCGATTATCGAATAACTGCTCCTGCGTATCCACTGCAATGCACAGGCGCGAGCCCAAACAATGACAGAATGGTGTGAAAATTTTGATTGCACGGCGTACGCAAGGTTATTGATAGGGAGCGGATGTTTGTGGGTGGTAACTGGCCGTTTTCTGGGAGTTTCAAGAAAAACGCAGGCATTCCCATGCGTTTTCTGGGAGGCTAGGTGACGTCAGCTCCGGCCCCAAACATCCTGATTCTACCGCACTTCAGGAGTAAGTCCTGGGCTAGGCAAAGACTGCACAGACTGGAAAAATCATTTGATGGTGAGTGAGTTGCGAACGGATTTGCAGATGTCACTGTCTGGCGAAGTTTTTGCACAGTGTACGCATGCATTCGCACACTTGCAGGGGGCGGGTTTTCACTCTCTGTGGGCGGCGACTATCTCTGCAATCAGGTCTGAATCAGGCCCTATAAGTGTGGTAATCAGTAGAATTTAGTACTGTTTGTGGCATCTATGGAGTAATAATAGAGATAACATTTGGGGTCCCTGGTACTCTGTCAGGTGACCTGTAAGGAAGTGGGCTCTCTTAGCTTGGCTTATATCTCATCTACATTCTTATATAATATTTGCCTACTTTCAGGAAACATCTCAGAGACTCCTGAATGTTTCATAGCTCACCCTGACGGGAGGGCATGTTACTCTCATACCCACTTCCTACTGAAATGGGAGCAGAGGCGGAACTACCGGCAGTGCAAGCAGTGCGTTGCACTGGGGCCCGCCTCTGTTCAGGGGCCCAAGCATGTAATGAGTCAAACTGACTCATTACATGCCGCTGTGCGCTGCGGGCAACCGCTGCCCGCAGCGCACAGCCGCCCGGAGAGAGAGGAGAGGGGCGGCGCGCACTGCAGCGGTACGGGGTAAGGTGGAGGACGGAGGTGAAGGAGGGAGCCGCAGCAGTGCTTTGTTACTGGTGGAGGCGCTGCTGCTGCTGCTCCTCTGCTTCACTATAGGCTGTCTCTGAGAACAGCCTATAGTGAAGCAGAGGGGCAGTAGCAGCAGCGCCTCCACCAATAACACAGCGCTGCTGCGGCTCCCTCCTCCACCTCCCTCCTCCTTCTTCTCTACTGCCCGGGAAGCTGCACAAGGAGCCTGAGCCAACAGAGAGGGTAAGTATAATTTTTCTTTCTTTCTTTCTTTCTTTCTTTCTTTCTTTCTTTCTTTCTTTCTTTCTTTCTTTCTTTCTTTCTTTCTTTCTGTCTCTTTCTTTTTTTATTTGTTGGGACTGCCTGCCGCAATGTGTAAAAAGGGGGAATCAGCCTGCCGCAATGTGTAAAAAGGGGGGACTGCCTGCCGCTATGTATAAAAATGGGGAATCTGCCTGCCGCTATGTATAAAAATACGGAATCTGCCTGCCGCAATGTGTAAAAAGGGGGAATCTGCCTGCCGCAATGTAAAAATGGTGAATCTGCCTGCCGCAATGTGTAAAAAGGGGGAATCAGCCTGCCGCAATGTGCAAAAATGGGGAATCTGCCTGCCGCTATGTATAAAAATGGGGAATCTGCCTGCCGCTATGTGTAAAAAGGTAGAATCTGCCTGCCGTAATGTGTAAAAAGGGCACGCTGTCTGCCGTTATGTGTAAAAAGTGTATGCTGTCTGCCGTAATGTGTAAAATGGGGATGCTGTCTGCCGTTATGTGTAAAAAGTGTATGCTGTCTGCCGTAATGTGTAAAATGGGGACGCTGTCTGCCGTAATGTGTAAAAAGTGCACGCTGTCTGCCGCTATGTGTAACGAGGGCACGCTGTCTGCCGCTATGTGTAACGAGGGCACGCTGTCTGCCATTATGTGTAAAAAGTGTATGCTGTCTGCCGTAATGTGTAAAAAGGGGATGCTGTCTGCCGCTATGTGTAACGAGGGCACGCTGTCTGCCATTATGTGTAAAAAGTGTATGCTGTCTGCCGTAATGTGTAAAATGGGGACGCTGTCTGCCGTAATGTGTAAAAAGTGCACGCTGTCTGCCGCTATGTGTAACGAGGGCACGCTGTCTGCCGTTATGTGTAAAATGGGGACGCTGTCTGCCGCTATGTGTAACGAGGGCACGCTGTCTGCCGTTATGTGTAAAAAGTGCACGCTGTCTGCCGTTATGTGTAAAAAGGGGAATCTGTTCGCTGTAAGGTGTAAAAGGGTCTCTACCTGGTGTAGTGGTGCTACTGTGCGGCGTAATTTGAAGAATGGAGACTACTGTGCACCGTTTTATGAATTGGGATTATTTTGTGGACACACCCCTTCCCCACGAAGCCACGCCACTATGTATTTTTGCGCGCGCCTACGGCGCGCACTGCCCATGGGGTGGACTTGGATGGGATGGGGGGGGGGCCCAAAGCATTTTGTCGCACCTGGGCCCACCGCTTGCTTGTTTTGCCACTGAATGGGAGAGATGACTAGAGGGAATGTGATGACACAATTCCCCCTGCCCTGCCTCCCACAGTGGCCACCTGTATCTGCCTTCAGTGTAATCTCCCGGAGGAGAAATAACAATCAAATTAAAAATGTATGTCTTATATAAAAGAAATCGGGACATAGCTTGCAAGATAGCTCTGTCCCGCTGATGTGTCTGCATCGGCCTTCTGCAATAATGCTTCTATAAACCGATCAGCTGAGCTGTGTGGTAAACTGAGGTGTTTCCCAGGACTTTCACTGTAGCTCAGCTGACCACAAAGCTTCTGCTGATCAGGTTACACAGCCGTCCACCGATCAGAGATCCCTGGGTGCATTTAACATCATTGGTATGGGAAATGCTATCAGCATGCAAAACTGATGCAGATTTCAGGGCATGGGGGAGATTTTAACAAAATCTCCAAAAGCCGGCGATAAATGTGAAACTAGAGTAATGTGAAAAGGAAGTGAAAATATCTTTTTTCCCCCAGATTATTTTAGTAGAGAAAAGATTGATATATATTCCCCATAAAACCCAGCAGACATACAGTATTCATTCTCCCTTATTTCACTTAGATCCATCTAGGGACAGTCTTTTTATTGTTCTCTCATATTCCTACCTATTGTATGGTGATTCGATGGCCCTTTTTTGCTATAATATTTACTCCAATGCATTGGAGGCTCCAGAGGCGGGGCTGCAGCACAGTCCAAAATTCAAAGACTGCCAAACATCGCCAGCCGGGACTCACTGGTACATACCTACCAACTTTCTAAAGTTGGAAGGAGGGACACAAATGCGTGCCGCCTGAAATTAAGGAGCGTGGCTCCACGGGAAGGGCCGCGACCGTGGGCCTCACTCCCGTTTCCAGTGCTGTGGGGGCATACCAACTTCTGTTACAGCTGCTGGCTCGCCCCCTTGTCCATCTCACCAGGTGAATAGACAGCATCTTGTCACCTCTGCAGAGAGTGAGAGAGGTTCTCCCAACTACCCCCACAACCCCCACCATGGGACAGAGTGACAGTCCTAGAAAAATGGGACCGTCCCGCCAATATTGGGGCAGTTGGGAGGTATGCTGGCAGTTGGTGTGGCTCCCCTATTTGAATTTTGGACTGTGCTACAGCAATACTCCTGGAGCCGCCACTGCTCCAATCTTTTGTTTATCTCTGCAATCTTTAATCTCTATTTGATATTTTGCTGTATGCGTGTGACCTCTGTGTCCATTCTGCTGTTATAAATAAAGAGATTTAAAAAAAAATTGCATGTACTTGACTTTTAATAGGAATTGACATTTCAGCGCAGTGGCTCATGTGTATCGTACCATGTCAATGAGTCTTGAATGTCAGATTTGACCATCCTCCGTCTTTTGCAGTGTTCAGCACTCTACACTCTCAGCCTATTTATCCAGAGTCTGTAAGAATACATTTAAATAACCAGGATGTATATATGAAGTTGGGTAATTTGATGCTCTTTGTGATCTGAGCGATCCATTCCTTTCAAAGTGACACAGAGTACAACAACTTGTCTAATTAAACAGAGCCGTGGTGACAACTCCATATCTGCAATCTAAATGAACATTATTGATTTGTCTGCTATAGCTTGTGCATGATGCTGCATCTGGGAAGCTAGCAGAACTGTGCAGCTTATAAATAAGATAAAAGAAATAAGCAGCAAAATAAGACCACAGAAATTAGTACTGTATACTGTATATGCATAACAATATAAAGTGTTCTCCACATTTCCCCTATCCCTCTCTCTAGAATCATTTCTATTATTCCTGTGGGGAGATGGAATCTCGCCTAGAGATCATTGCATCATCTTTCCAGGGTCAGAGAATAGACACAAGGAAAAGAAGAACAATTATTCCTCTTTCCCTGCTCTTCCTTGTAAATTACAGCCCCCCTGTACTAGGGCTGGCTATAGACCATCGATGGTTAACAGCAGGTACTTGATGGTTTTGTCATTACTGGCGGAGAGCTAATGGTTCTCCGCCATCTATGCCACACAGCCCCACAGTAATTTTCTTTCTTTTGTTCCCGGTGCCGATACACAGAGCCTAGATCCACCCCGCCCCCACCTCTGATTGGCCCTTGGAGTTTGGATTACTAGAGCAGGAATGACCTTTAGTGGGCAAAACCGTAGAATGTTTCATACCATCTATGTTAACTACCAATGATACTATTGATAGTGATCATTGATAGTTAAACCACCGATGGCAATCGATACCTTGTACACTGTACTTGTGTCACTACATAATGATAACTGCCTTCTATCTCTCCTCCTGACAGCAGTCAAAATATAAGTGGAATTGTAATGTTATCAATTGGCACATAGTAACGAATGTATTTCACTATGAGACAGTAACTATTCTTATCTTGTAACCATGGTCCAGTGCTGGATATTACCTCTGATCATACAGAACTGACAATAGTTCCAAAATGTCAGAGATTGTCTTGCCAAGCTTTGCCGAAAATGGAAATAGTTTGGGTGAACCTGGGGGTGGTTTACTTTAAATATTTAAATATATATATATATATATATATATATATATTATTATTATTATTTTTTTTTTTGTTCGTTCAGATTTTTTGTGGGGTTTGGTAATTATCCCGATCTTTGATGTATGACATGATACTCTTGCTATGTATTGCACCAGTTTTCATGTCTCCCTGCATTATGCTGAGCAGTTGCTTTGCATTTATTACATTTTAATCTTTACTCTGGTTAAAATGCGATAAGGCTGTAGTGTATGTTTTTATATGTTTTTATAAGCACATTCTGCTGCCCTGAGAGGTAAGGCTGCCTTTCTATACTTTGTGTAGATAATAGCATGTATTGCTGGACACACAACTCAATAGGATTCACTGATGGATGTAATAACATTGAAGAAATTGTATATCATTTCACTGAAATCTAGTAGAGACAGCAAAGGATGTGCTGGAACCAGTGAACAAGTTATAACTTAGGGAAGTGTTCTTAGTGGAACATTGTACAACATGAACATAAGGTAATTGGGGTGAGTACGAATATCTTAGCCCGCTGAGGATCTAGTAAATGGAGACTCGCTGAAATCACCATTAAAATCATGATTTCATAGTACCTTAATATGTGGATTTCAACTCCCAAACAAAAAAAAGTAAAACATCTCAAGATCAAAGATATATTTGATTTCTGCATTCTGTAAAGAACAGAACAGAAAAATGTAAGTATGCATGTACAAAATCATCATGAAAACCACCAAAAATCTTTTCATGAGTTTCAGATAGGTGATTTGGGCTGAAAATCATGGATGGAAATGACAGAAAGTTTAATTTAGATCGATCTTTGGCTAATCCTGAAAGGATTTCTACTTTTCAGGAAATGGTATGAATTAGGAGGATGATAGGCCAAAAGAGTGTATATATATATATATATATATATATATATATGTGTGTGTGTGTGTGTGTGTGTGTGTGTGTGTGTGTGTGTGTGTGTGTGTGTATATATATATATATATATATATATATATGATACATGTGTATAACATATGCGCTATATATATTCTCCAACGGTTTCCCACTCCAGTGAATGACGGAACAGACCATAGCTGGAAATGAGAAGGACTGAAACAAGTAAATATACGCAGCCACTGGAGGGAGGGGATGGTGTGGAAAGAAATTGAGCAGATTGGAGAGCGGTACAGCGCAGCGGACGGAGAGGGGGCGGAATGCGACAGAGGGGGAGGGCAAGAAAGGGTGGAGCAGTGGACAGAGTGGGTGGGGCAGTATGTAGTGGAGCAGTAGGCAGATTGAGGTGACCCGACATATGCCAGGTCCCTTTACTAGTTATACTTAGTAGTACAGTATGGGGGTCAATCAAATTAGATGCAAGGTGTGAGTTGCCGTTTTCTCCACAAATTCACAATGCAAATTAATTTTCCAAACCAATTAGAAACTCGCACTGAACCAGTTGCCGTTCACGCCTCACTGAGGGTGAGAGATGGTAGGGAAAATCCTTGTTTTAAGATTAAAATGTAGGGACACTTTGCAGAACTCACCCCCCCCCCCACCCAATGATTAATTAGGCATTTCAAATTTTTCAGTTAGCTTAATTGGGACAATAATTACATGACATTTTTGAGAGTAAAAAAAATAAATGTCCTCAAATAACCCCAAAATCATTTTTTCCCCCAGAAGATTATCCACCCCAAATTTAATGAAAGCATTTATTTAACCACTTAACTAATGAGTTTTTTCCTCAAACCGCTCACAAATTGTAATCTTTTTTAAAATGAGTGACTTAGGTGAAGAACATGAATTTATCCATAATAATTTTAGTTGAAAAAAGAGAAAAACATTTTTTTTGACAGTTAAAAAATAATAATTTTCCCTCCAAAAATTGGAACATTGGTCAGCACCATCAGAAAACATCGTGACCGTCGCGACTTTCCTTTAAACAGCCAGGGCAGCAGCCAGGTACACTGGGGGGTGATTGGGGGGGGTTGATTTGCACTTCCCCAGTGGCTGCTATTGTCTTCAGCCGCTGAGGGGGGATCCTGCCGAGCTGACTGATCAGCAGTGATCCGGTCCCTCTGAGAGCAGCAGTGGAGGAAAGTTTCTCTTCCCTGCACCTGCAAACACTCTCTATCTGACTGGTCACATCCTGTACGACCAGGTCAGATAAAGCACTTGCTGTTGTGTTCTCATCTGATGCGACCATGTCAGGCAAGTGGTTAAGCCAAAAATAATTGCTTTGGATCAATTTTTTAACGTTCTTTTTGTACTTTAAAGTGGGCGGCTATTACCCCACAAGCACTTTTTTTTTTTCCTTTAATTTTTCATTTAATTCCTTTGTAATTAAACAAAATTCCTTAGCTTTTTGCATTGTTTTATTTTATTTTTTTAATTAAGCAAAAATCAGACATTTGACACCTTTTCAGCTATTATTTCCCTTTTGCCCACCAGTGTTAATTTTGTCAGGGATTTTCAATTTAGTCTTAGTCACTTTCCTAAAACTTGATGAAATTAAATGTCACATTTTAGTCAAATATTTTAATTTCGTCTTAGTCAAGTTTTAGTCAGTGGATCTTGACGAACATTTTCATCTAATTTTAGTCATTGATTTAGTCACAGCTTTGCATTTTAATGATACTGTAAAGGATTTTGCTGAAGAACATTTCTCTATCATTCCCTTGAATACTGTACTTTGTATACCTTTCACTATCTGTTTAGTAATCTAGGTATCAAACAAGTACAATACAAATACTATTTCCTTCACACCAGGTGATTTATTTTCTGCAAATATCAATTCAAGACTACAATTTTTTTTTTATTAAAATTTGTAATTTAAATAAATAAAGAAAAATACAACCTGTCTGATACAAGTAAGTAGTATAGTACTAGTCTACCGCAAAATACAATGAAGCTGTAAGGATGCATATTATAGAATATAGCTATTTATTCAACATTTTCGTTATTAAGAAATTCCTATTTTCGTTATCGTTACATTTTAGTCACAGAAAAAACCTTCGTCGACGAATAGTTTTAGTCTGAATTTTCATCGACGAAATTAACACTGTTGCCCACTAACGTGCTTTTATATGATTCTGCTAAAGTAACTGTCACTTATCTGGGGTCCAGGAAGGTCTCCGCACTTTTATGCAGTTCTCCAACACTGCATATTATAGAAAATTTGCAAGTATCGTGAATAGCCATTTTTTTTATTAAATTGGAGAATTCTCAAGTGTGCGCATTTGTGCAAAGTCTTCGAGTTTCTCCTCCAAACAACAACCTACAACCTAACAGAATTACTGTTATTTGCATAACTTTACATTATAGAAAAATAAATCCTTGCAAATCTAAAAAAATTTCATAAGACAAATGTTACTGTTCTTTTGATATCAGAATAAGAGAGTTTGGGCATATGAAATCCACTCCTCTATTATGGTGATTTATTATGATTTATGGTGATTTTATGCTGCATACGTTTTATTTCTAGATTCCCGCCCAAAGTCTGCAGTGGACTGCACTGAATCATTTACATATGTCAACATTTACTCCTTCCTACTGAATGATAGCAAACAAAGAAATGATAGTGTTATAAAGAAATACAAATTGTACAATTACACAAATACACCCACCGTATAAAATATGTATGCTTGGATTACAGAACATATGTTTCACAAAATAAAATATAAAGTCCCAATAACTGGTTGTTATTGGTCGTAAAGTCAACATGGTCGCAATGTCACAATAGCTTATTTCCTGTCATATGCATGTAAATGGAATAATATGTTACAGCACTGTAAAGCTGTGGAGGTGGAGTGGTTAGCATTGCTATCTCCCAGCACTGAGGCTATAGCGTCTCTAAGTTCTCTTTGTGTTTGCATAGGTTTCCTAATGGCACTCTCCTTTTCTCTCAAACTCAAAAGCAGCTGCGGTTCCTACCTGTTTTGGGTAAGGGGGGCTGCCGCTACCAATGTAATGTATCTGACAGGCGCTATGACCAGCGCATGCGCACATGCAGCAGCTTGACTGCACATGCGCAAAACCCCGGCTTCTGTGGACTGCATCGGCTGCAGCCCATAGAAGCCGACTAGGACTGACAATTAGTTTTCTAAAATTCTGATGACACCTCCCTGTTGGCAGTGGGTTCGGTATATTAGGTGGACAGTGACCCCTGTTGGCATTCAGAATGTCAGCATGGTGATGCTGACATGCTGCATGATAATACTGATAAAATATCAACATGCATACCTCCCAACAAATGGGTATTAACAGTTTGGACACTGGACACGCCAAAGGGGTGTGGCTACATGAGAAATGACAAGCCCCCATTTCCATCACTCTGGAGATGTGCTAGCACTCCTGTAGATGCTGGGCTGCCCACAGGCTTTCCTTTCATTGTGAGGGTGCCACACACATGGACGTCTATTCACCCGATGGCCTTTGGCAAGGGAGTACTGTCACTAGTGCTAGAACTGCAGGGGGGTGTAGTGGGTGTGGCTTTTGGAAGGCCCAGTCAGGAGCAGAACCTGGCAATGCTGGGTCTACTTATGAGATCTTGAAGCGGGTGCAAAAGGTAGGCAAGTATGGTAAAGGTGTAACAAGGAGGGGTGCAGCCCTCGGGGAGGGCGGAGCACCAAAATGCCGGCTCCTCATCAGTGAGAGAGGGGCCACCCAGAACAGCCCAGCATCTCCAGAGATGCTCGGGACGCCCGCCCCCAGAGTGAAGATCTTAGGATCCCCCCGCAAGGCCACCACATCCCACTATATACGACCATGCCCAGTTATATGCAACCACTCACCCTTTTTCCACACGCTCATCCAGGGTGTGCACCGGGTGTCACCAGACCTGGTGATGCCTCAGTGCTAAAGCAGACTTATGAACATTTTTTGTAATTTAATATTCTCCAATTCCCACCCTTCCCGTTCTCCTTCTTTTCCCCTTTTTCTATATGCAACATGTATTTGACACACACCTTACTGATGTAATAAACTTTGGGCTTAAATAGCCCTCATCAAAGATGGCCACCACAGACTTCCCGATGAGCCGATACACGTAGGAGATTGATGCAGACCTATTCAGACTTGTTCAACAAACTCATCATTGTAATACAGCAGAGCTCTACAGATTTTTTTTAAATTTACCAGAATTGCCATTAAACAGCGGCACCAGGGGACAATAGAGATTCGAGAGCCATGATCACGTGACCGCAAGCCCCGGGAACAGGAAATAAGACCCACAACAGCAGCTGCAGGACGGACAGTGTAGTGAGGTGGAAGCGGACGCCAGGAGATATCTGTAGAAGACAGAGGTAAGGCTCTGTAAGAGGGGAAGAATACAGCGGACAGTCCCGGTTTGAGTCTCAAAGTTAGTATTTTTTCCTCCCAGAGACTGGTACCGCATCCCGGCATTCTGGTTACCAGAAAGCGTCTTGTGACACAGGCGTCCTCTGTTAATCCAGACGCTGGTAGAGAGCCGTCGGTCCGAAGCCCAATTGCCTACATTTTCTGTAGTGTCATCCCCTGCATGTCCACTAGGGGTACCCCGACCACGTAAATCACTTGAGCAATCATCCATCTCTGGAGACCACACATATATATACTTATAGTTTTGTATATATACTTTTAGTTTTTTCAACATGTTTTTTGCTTTTTGATATGGAACTGTGCTGTTTACAAAGACATTGTACTACACATCCCATTAGTGCACATCAGTGAGGTGGGACACCACGCTCCGATGCACTAGCCCATAAACTTATATCCTATACCTTTATACATATTTTTTCCTTCTACCGCTCCATCCCTATCAGGAGGTTATACTGTATGTTTTGTTTTGTCTTTTCATGTTTTGTTTGATACATGACATTCTTAACGTTGACTGAAAATGTATACATGTAGTGTAACTAACCATTTTTGTTACAATTAAATTTCATTTAACCACACACCATTTTCACAGTTCACATATATATTTTCATGATGAATATGCCCTTCTGTGAGGAACATTGCTGCAAGTATGGCGGTACGGGGCAGTACTGCATACCGGTAAGAAATTTCCAGCTGATATACAGTACCGTTGGGCCGACCGCCAATTATTTTAATTTTGGTTTTGTCAAATGCAATATTTTAGAATTCCTTCATATTTTTTAGATTCAAATTGCACTGATATCAAGTAAGTCAATGCTATATTTCATTTATTTTTCTTGACATTCTATGGTTATTTTTAATCCACAGTACTCATTAATGTTTTGTTAGGTTTACTTTTGATACAACATTAGTACAGTCTCTCTGTTTTTTTTCCTTACACAAATTGTTTTGAGCGCAGTGGTGCAATTCAGTTGTTTTAGTGTGGTCGTAGCTCCTATCACGCTATTCAATTGTTGCTGCCAACGGGCGTGAATGCCGCGGGAGCCTATATTTCTGCTTGCACACTCCTGAGGTGTCAAGCAAGAAATTGGCGAAAGTACGATAGTACATAGTACGGTAGTTTGGGTGCCCTAACCAGTACTTTAGATGGGTTTAGCTGCTTTACACGGCTAAACAAGTTCTAAGTTTTGTCTCTTAATTTTTAGTTGGTGAAATACCCCTAATGTTCGGTATTGCTCAAGTGCACAGTAAAATGCATGTCTGCTGCATGTTAGATGCAATTCTTATCATCTCGTATATTTAATAAGTTTGCATTTATCATGGAAGTCTGATCTGTAAAATCCTGGAGAGGGAGGTCCCAGGGGCAAATCTGCAGAAGTGTGTTACCGTACATCAGGTCACAGCTGCAAAATGCCACAACTCTGTCTATCGGGAATATTGGATAGTGGAGCCTGCTGGGTATTGTACAGTTTAACCATACAGTATATAGAGTATAATACATACAACCTATATCTAATGTACAAAATTTACCTTTCAGAGTGGTATTATTGGGCTTTGTTGTTTATAGAACATACAGCATAGATGTATCAAACCTTAGATAAAGAGATAAAGTAAAAAGAGACAAAGTAGCAACCAGTTAGATCCTAACTACCATATTACAGGCTTCGGAGTCTATTTACAAAGCATTGGATGGAGATAAAATGGACGGAGATAAAGTAACAATCAATCATCTCCCGTCATGTCACAGGCTGGGTTTGAAAAATGACAGGAAGGAGCTGATTGGCTGGCACTACTCTGTCCACTTTACCTCCATTCAAGGCTTAGTAAAAAGACCCATAAGTTTCAAAAATGACAGGAGCTGATTGGTTAGTACTTTATCAATCTCTACTTTGTCTTTCCGAGACTTGATACATCTCCCCATAGTATTTTTTGGAGAGCTCACTTTATATGCTTCCCCAAGGTAACACTGTCTTCTTTTCCATCATTCATGCAGTTAACTACTTCCATAGGAAGCAACGCACAGCTCTCTAAAAACAACTTTCGTTACACATTTTAAATAATGTTTTTCTTTGACAGAAGCAGTCAAATGGTAACACTGCAGAATAACAACATCAGGCCTGGAACCGAGGAAATAGAAAATGTCATTTTCAGTTTGTGCTCGCTGAAAGGCTTATGAGTGACACTAGGTTCTAGAATACATATTAATTTAGGATAGGGGAATAAAAAAGGAGGAGATGTGTCCCGCAGAGCACACTGATATATCAGAATGATGTTTTCGGGATGTTTAGGTCTACAGGACCATATTCTTAGAGTTTCACATCAATCAACAGCTCTAAAATGAATGTGACAACAGATTATAATTCCGATAGAATAATACACATTCCATTACACATTGTAATACATGCTGTATGTGTTAGGACTAATAATCTTCAGTATGTCCAAATGTTCTCAGTCCTACTGTATGAAATCCTATTTTACTGCATGCAAGGCTCTATAGTGAGAGGATACTGGTGCAGGTTACCCTGTCCTTTTGTGTAGGCTTTATGTTGGCAGATTATTGAGGGGGGATGGCCATTAACAGAGGAGGTGGTCCATGTTCAGACTCAGTATGAGCTCCCACCTCTCTACGGTGAAGTAGACTCTGGGATTGTGCCAGAGTCTACTGTGCATGCGCAGGTCTCAGAAAACATGGCTTCCACCATGTTGCAATGACTTATTACTACTGCGCATGCGCCGTGGCCAGGAACGGACTGGCGTTCCGAAGCGGCCCCGGCATGTGTGACGTGCGCACAAGCGGCGCGGGCACCTCCCATGTGTGTGTGTATGGGGGGGGGGCGTGGAAACGACGCACGGGGAAGTGCTGTGAGTCTGGAGGGCATGGACTCACGGCACGCCCCCATTAACATGGTAACGGACGTCCCGGGGGCACGCGCAGACACGATGTATGGGGGCATAACACGAGTCAGTGGGTGTGGACTCGCGGCACTCCCCCATTACAATGCAAAACACACTGATTAGAGAGCCAAATTGCTGGGGCAGAGGTTCCCAATTGTGGTCCCCAAGGCACGCTAACGGTACAGGTTTTAAGTATATCCATGCTTGGCCACAGGTAACTTAATTAGTACCTCAGTCAATTTGATTTAACCATCTGTGTTGAGCAATGGATATCCTTAACCACTTGCCTGGCATGGTCACATCAGATGCGACCACACCAGGCAGTGCTTTATCTGACTTGGTCGCACAGGATGCGACCAGTCAGATAGACAGTGTCAGCAGTGGCAGGGAAGATAGACTTCCCTCCGCTGCTGCTCACAGAGGGACCGGTCCCTCTGCCTCCCTGCACTCTCCCCTACTGATTGCCGTGCTGCCGATCACAGCACAGCAGGACCCCGCGCCCAGCGGCTGCAGACTATGGCAGCCGCTGGGAAAGGGTAATCTATCCCCCCCAAGTCACCCCCAGACCTCCCCTGTGTACCTGGCAGCTGTCTTGGGGGTAAAATGTAACATTGCGATGTTACCGATGTTCCGATGTTTCGGGGGGAGGATCTTATTATTTTTTTACTAAAATCATGTTAGATAGGGTTAAATTCATGTTCTTCGCATAATTCACTCATATAAAAAAACGACAATTTCGGAGCGTTTTTTTTGGGGGGGAAATTGTCAGTTAAGTGGTTAAAACCTTTAGTGCCTTGAGGATCGAATTTGGAAACCACTGTGCTACGGTAATTGCATTTTAAGGAAAAACTAGGTAAATTAAAGTAGTGTAACTGATCAGTACAGCAGAATGGCATTAATGTTGATTTAAAAACAGACCCCCATCCCACAGTAATTTCACATAAGATGTAGCATACCTCCCAACATGACCCTCTCCAGGAGGGACACAATGCTCTGCTTCTGGACTTTTCTCTTAAGTTATGATTGCTGGCACCTGTTTTGAACAGGTAAATGCAGGCATGTCCAAACTGCGGCCCTCCAGCTGTTGAGAAACTACACATCCCAGCATGCCCTGACACAGTTTTAGCATTATCTGACAGCAAAACTGTGTTAGGGCATGCTGGGATATGTAGTTTCACAACAGCTGGAAGGCCGCAGTTTGGACATGCCTGGGTTAATGGATAAGAAAGGTGTTTCAGCACAGGTGATGGCAATCATACATTAAGATGGAAGTCCAGGAGCAGAGCATTCTGTCCCTCCTGGAGAGGGTCATGTTGGGAGGTGCAGATGGAACCTCCGTTATCTGTCCTCATTCTGTGAATAGGCGCGCCCGCCTGGGCGCACCTAGTCACTGTGAGCGTCTCCGTCTGGAAGAGCACGCGCGCCCGGACTGAGACGAGCCCCATTCACTTGAATGGAGAGCCTCTCTATCCGCGCCCCCAGGCAGAGACGCTCTGAATGGGAGCATCTCTGTGCTCTCCCGGCGTGACTAGGCGGACTGATCACCTAGTCACGCTGGGAGTGCACACCTGCAACTAGGCAGGCAAAGGTGACGGAGGCTCCATCTGTATGGTTGTAGTAATAAAATAAAAACACAACACTGTAGATGGAAGGAAGGTGGTAACGCAATCTGAGTTGATATAAAATACTTGTTACTTTTATAGATTGTCTATGTGAGCAGTTGATTTATATTCAGGAAACATAGATTAAATTATCAAACTGTAATCAGGTGCTGAGGAATGCTGCATATCTTATAATCAGGCAGCACAGTTGGGTGCTGTGTTGTATTTATTTTTTATGATAATGTTGAATATATGGGGCTGGTGTAGAGCTGGAAGCAAATCAGGCATAAAAAGAAAAATAGTGTATTTTTTTTGTCCAGTTCTGTGTGTGGACCATGCACACCTGGTTTACGACCAGTCACTGTCTTCAACATGCATCTGTCCCTGGCTATAATAGGTGCTAAAGATATGCCTCTGTCAAATTGCATGCGATTCAGCATAACCGCCTTCGCTTGCAGTCACGTGCTGTGCAAATTCACACAAGATGCGCTCAGCAAATGTGCATATGATTAACTATGCATTAACTCCTATATGACTTTACATTTAGGTGCAGCTACAGTATGGCAGTGGTTAATTAAATACCGTATCGTCACTGTCTATTTAGAATGTTTCCATTTTCCATTTGTTAAGGTGTGTACACACGGTGAGATGCTTGCTATGCCTGATTTTGACTATGCAATTTCCCTTGAACTCCCCCAGAGCCCAGATAGCACAGATTGTACAGATTTTGACTATCTGTACTTTCGATTTTGTCTATGTACGATTTTGACTAAGTACCAATTTTGACTATACTTTGTACCAGATACAGTAGTACACTAGATAGTCAAGATTGACTTGCCTGCACAGTCTATCTAGCCTTACGATACCGACCCCACAGGAGCGTGCATCGGGATCGAATCGGTATCGCAAGGTGCCTAACACCATGAGATATGCACTAACTTTCCTTAAGATTTTGACTATAAAGTCAAAATTTTACAGATTTATCTCACAAGGGGCAGGATGTACTAAAGCAAAAATGCTGTAAAACCCCCAAAAATGGGGGTTTTACCGCATTTTCAAATTTACTAAGACCCTACCGCCGCGTTTTCGCCATCCAGGGTATCGCCATATTTGGATGGCGATACGATATAGAAGCCTACGGGCTTTTTATTGCCGACCGCTGCAACCCGCCGCCTCCATCGGCCCCGCCGCAGACGCCTCCCCCCGGCTTACCTTCTTCCAGGCTGCCCTGGACCCAGAAGGTAATCTCCTCCTCCCCCTAGCAACGCAGCCGGAGGTACTTCCGGCTGCAGGGGAGTGGATGAGGCGCCGGGGGCAGCCTGCTGCAGCTTCCCGGCGTCTAGCCAGTGTAAAGATTCCGGGGAGATGACGGAGACCCCCCGCAGACCACCTAACAGGTATCGCGGGGGGCCTCCGTCACCGCATCACGATATTGATTGCATATGTTAGTACATATGCGATCAACATTGCTGCGGTAAGCGGCGAGGGGCGGCAATCTATCTTAATACACACCTTATGACTAACGCTATTGTGAAATTATTTGTTTTATTATTAATTTAAAAAAAATACACTGACAACACGTTTGTATAATTTAATATCACTAATCAACTGGCGTGATTAGTGCTGTGGCTATTTATTCTGTGTAAAACAAAAAAGTGAGGTGGTTCCGATGCTGATGGTGAGGAGAGGGTATCAATGTCAGATGTGAGGGGGTTGTGGTGCCACAATCGCAGCCCTAACCCCCCACCCACTCCCTGCTGTTCAAATATGCATTGTACAGTGGGGGACTTGGCGACAATGATGCGATTTAATGCAAATGGAGTTGTTCAACCCCCCTTGGAAAGGGGGCGGCATATGCACTGTCGAACTGGGGCATGAAAGGCCTTCCAGGGGAATGCACTGGCAGGAGCCCATGTGTAGGGGTGTGGACAGGGGTGTAGTACGGCTGACCGGCGGTCTCCTGACCGCCGGTCAGCTTACCGACGCCGGGATCCCGGCAGCATACCGACGCCGGGATCCCGGCGGGGAGGGGCGAGTGCAGCAAGCCCCTTGCGGGCTCGCTGCGCTCGCCACGCTGCGGGCTCGGTGGCGACCTGCGGTCGCCACGGGTTCTATTCCCACTCTATGGGTGTCGTGGACACCCACGAGTGGAAATAGTCCCTGTTGGTCGGCATGCCGACCATCGGGACAGTGACCCGTTGGGCTGGTGGAGGAGGTCATGTGACTGTCGGTCAGCTGACCGGCGGTCACATGAATACCACCGTGGACTGTCTCCAGAGGGGCTGTGGCCAGCCACCACAGAGGTTTGGCTAACCATTACCAGGGATGGGGAACCTTTGGCCCTCCAGCTGTTGTTGAACTACACATCCCAACATGCCCTGCAAAAGTTTTAGCATGGCCAAATAGCAAAACTGTAGCAAGGCATGCTGGTATGTGTAGTTCAACAACAGCTGTAGGGCCAATGGTTCCCCACCCCTGCATTAGAAAGTGCATGGTCTGGCACCTTGATAAATACTGTATATATAGTATATACTGCTAGTGCCTTCATGATAATATACCAGATTAATAACAGCAATGTACTGTAGAAAATACACTACAGTCCTGTGCAGTATAAGGTAATATATGTATAATGTTTATTTCAAGTGCACAGTCTAGAACCTGATCCTTAGAGGAGGAGATGGGCCCCCAGGCAGTGTGGCCCGCCACTGGGCTAGTCTAACCCTGGGCATATGGAACATGGATCAAGTTTGATGGGAGTCTGGGAGATCCCCATGAAATGTATGACTTTCCAGGACATTTATGACTGGGGTGGGTGGGTTCAAAGAAAGATCATTTGTAAGATGCATGTGTCAAGGCTCTCAGCAACTAATTATTTTATTATTTTATTATTACAGTTATTTTCTAAATAAACATGAATCTACTGCAAAATGGAATGTCCTCAGTTTTTAAGGGGGTGGGGACCGAACCCAGTCAGATCTTACACGTGTTCACACAACAGCATAGTGGGGGTCATTCCGAGTTGTTCGCTCGTTGCCGATTTTCGCAACGGAGCGATTAAGGCAAAAATGCGCATGCGCATGGTTCGCAGTGCGCATGCGGTTAGTATTTTAACACAAAACTTAGTAGATTTTTCATCGTTGAAGTGATCGTAGTGTGATTGACAGGAAGTGGGTGTTTCTGGGCGGAAACTGGCCGTTTTCTGGGAGTGTGCGGAAAAACGCAGGCGTGCCAGGGAAAAACGCGGGAGTGTCTGGAGAAACGGGGGAGTGGCTGGCCGAACGCTGGGCGTGTGTGTGACATCAAACCAGGAACGAAACTGACTGAACTGATCGCTATGTGTGAGTAAGTCTCGAGCTACTCAGAAACTGCTAAGAATTTTATATTCGCAATTCTGCTAATCTTTGGTTCGCAATTCTGCTAAGCTAAGATACACTCCCAGAGGGCGGCGGCTTAGCGTGTGCATACCTCCCAACTGTCCCGATTTTCGTGGGACAGTCCCATTTTTTGGGGACTGTCCCGCTGTCCCACCCGTGGGCCGCAGTGTCCCGCGGTGGGGGGGGGGGCAGTTGGGAGGCTCCGTCTCTCGCTGCCCTGCTTAGCAGAGCAGCGGTGAATAGACGCTATGCGCATGTGCACAGCGTCTATTCAGTGCAGACAAAGGGAGAGGGGGCATGCCAGCGGCTCACAGAGCGCTGGGCATGCCCCCTCAGTGACAAAAACGGGGCGTGGCTCGCGATCGCAGGTCCTCCCGCGAAGCCACACCCCCTTTTCCATAGGCCATGCCCCCTTTTCGGGAGCGCGCGGCTTCGCCGCGCATGTGTCCCTCTTGCCAACAGGACAAAGTTGGGAGGTATGCGTGTGCAATGCTGCTAAAAGCAGCTAGCGAGCGAACAACTCGGTATTCACCCCCTGTGTGCATAGTGCATTCAAGTGGCAGCACCTTGATGTGAGGCGGGGAACAGAGTAGGATGCCAGAGAATGAGCGTTACATTGGGGAATGAGTAAGACTGTATAAAACCCACTTCTATATAAAATAAAACTCATGAATCTGCATTGTTAGTTATAGTGATGTTTTTTAACATAATATATTATATACAGTATTATACCTGTGAAGGCCTCCCAGGAATTCATGACTGACATCAGAAAGATGTTTATACTACATTATTGGCTGTAGCAAAATATATGAGAACAGCAGACCATGGCCCTCATTCCGAGTTGTTCGCTCGGTATTTTTCATCGCATCGCAGTGAAAATCCGCTTAGTACGCATGCGCAAAGTTCGCACTGCGACTGCGCCAAGTAACTTTACTATGAAGAAAGTATTTTTACTCACGGCTTTTTCTTCGCTCCGGCGATCGTAATGTGATTGACAGGAAATGGGTGTTACTGGGCGGAAACACGGCGTTTCAGGGGCGTGTGGCTGAAAACGCTACCGTTTCCGGAAAAAACGCAGGAGTGGCCGGGGAAACGGTGGGAGTGCCTGGGCGAACGCTGGGTGTGTTTGTGACGTCAACCAGGAACGACAAGCACTGAAATGATCGCACAGGCAGAGTAAGTCTGAAGCTACTCTGAAACTGCTAAGTAGTTAGTAATCGCAATATTGCGAATACATCGGTCGCAATTTTAAGAAGCTAAGATTCACTCCCAGTAGGCGGCGGCTTAGCGTGTGTAACTCTGCTAAATTCGCCTTGCGACCGATCAACTCGGAATGAGGGCCCATGTGCATAAATCTAGTCTCTCTATAAGCAGGCGACAGTAACTGACTGCAATCTGATTTTGGCGAGTGTTGAACCCCATATGACATAATGAAAACAATCTCTGTAGCAGTAAGAATCCTGAGCGGGGAATGACACAATACAATCACTGCAGACCACTGTTAATCATAAGTTTGAAAACAAACAGCAGAAAATAAATGATGACGTTCCGCCGGTTGGTTAGGTAAGGCTGCCTTAGCAGTACAAATTATACTACTCAGGATGTGTTTGATTTTCATTCGGTTCCAATGGTGATCTATTAAGCTCGAGAGAGAGGAAAGCTTAGCCGCCATCCCGCTGCCAAATCCCAATGAAAAGTGGAAACATACTTATTAAACTTTACAGCTGTGACAAGTTTAATTTATTATCTGACTGCAAACTGGCAGCAGACATTTTAATTAGAAAAGGCTATTATTAATAACAGTCAGGAAATCCCTATTATAGAGAAATATTACTTCTTATTAAACATGTCTGCAGCGAAACAGTTCTTGCTGATAAAAATGAGGTTACTTCCACTGGCAGGTTGGGCACTTCTGATTGACTATATTACCACGGGCTCGTTAGTAATAAAAAGTTTATGTGGTCAAACAAAATGTCCTGGAAAAGCATGTGATCTTTCCTCTACTACAGTGCTTCTCAAACTTGGTCACTTCACATACTGTATTCCAGATCAGCCAGCAGGTGCACAGGTGTACTCATTACCATAGCCGGAACTACGTGTGGGCCAACGATGCGTTGCCCACAGTGCATCTGCACTGTAGGCGCATCTGCTGGCCCGCACACATGCCGCATAAGGCCGCGCCACACAAGGAAGACCAGTGTGCAGCCGACAAGCTACAGCGCCCGGCAACCTTGTCAGCGCGTGATGTAGATTGGCTGCCGAGCGCTGTAGCTTGTGTTCTCTCTCCATGCTGTGGTCTCCCCCGCTGCCGCTGTTACAGGAGTAGCTGCTCCCCCCCTCCTTCCCGCGCTGTTGTCTTTCGGCACCACTGACCAGCTTCTTGGTGCAGCAGAGTGGTGACTCCCCCCGTGCTGTGAGCTCACAGGAAGAATTGCGCCTCCACCGACGGCAGACAAGTCTCTCCCCCCTCTCTCTCTCTCTCTCTCTCTCTCTCTCCCTCTCCCTGCCTAATGTGTAAAAAGGGGACTGCCTGTCTGATGTGTAAAAAGGGGGCTCTGCCTGCCTAATGTGTAAAAAGTGGGATTCTGCCTGCCTTATGTATAAAAAGGGGGACTGCTTGTCTAATGTGTAAAAAGGGGGACTCTGCCTTATGTAATGTTTAAAAAAAAAGGGTACTCTGCCTGCTGTTATGTGTAAAAAGAGACTCTACTTGGCGTAATGTGTGACAGGGACTCTACCTGGTGTAATGTGTATACGTGGCGCTACTGTGCGGCGTAATTTGAATAATGCAGACTTCTGTACAGCATAATATGAATTAGTATTATTTTGAAGCCATGTCCCTATATTTATGGCAGCGCGCCTACAGTGCGCACTGGCACCATTTTGTATAGGTTGTGGGGGGGAGGGGGGGCTGACACGGTGTCTTGCACACAGCGCTAAAATGTCTATTTACGGCACTGCTCATTACTCACTGACACATGCCCCAGGTCACTTAGCAGGTGCACAGGTGTACTGATTACTCACTGACACATGCTCCAGGTCACCCAGCAGGTGCACAGGTGTACTCATTGCTCACTGACACATGCCCCAGTTCACTCAGCAGGTGCACAGGTGTACTGATTACTCACTGACACATTCCCCAGGTCACCTGCTAGGTGCACAGGTGTACTCATTACTCACTGACACATTCCCCAGGTCACCCAGCAGGTGCACAGGTGTACTCATTACTCACTGACACATTACCAAGGTCACCAAGCAGGTGCATAGGTGTACTCATTACTCACTGACACATTACCCAGGTCACCAAGCAGGTGCATAGGTGTACTCATTACTCACTGACACATTACCCAGGTCACCAAGCAGGTGCATAGGTGTACTCATTACTCACTGACACATTACCCAGGTCACCAAGCAGGTGCATAGGTGTACTCATTACTCACTGACACATTACCCAGGTCACCAAGCAGGTGCATAGGTGTACTCATTACTCACTGTCACATTACCCAGGTCACCAAGCAGGTGCACAGGTGTACTCATTGCTCACTAACAAATCCAGGTCACCCAGCAGGTGCATAATTGACCCAGCGAATCACTAACAGATTCGCTGGGTCACCCAGCAGGTGCACAGGTGTACTCATTACTCACTGACACATTACCCAAGTCACCAAGCAAGTGCATAGGTGTACTCATTACTCACTGACACATGCCCCAACTCACCCTGCAGGTGCACAGATGTACTCATTACTCACTGACACATGCTCCAGGTCACCCAGCAGGTGCACAGGTGTACTCATTACTCACTGACACTTTCCCCAGGTCACCTAGTAGGTGCACAGGTGTACTCATTACTCAGTGACACATGCCCCAGGACACCCAGCAGGTGCACAGGTGTACTTATTACTCACTGGCACATTCCCTATTTTCAACTACAAAAGCAGCCCCCATAGAAACCTATGGGTCTGCTTTTATTTCTGAATTTACCAATATCCAGATGGTGTTAGCCATTGTAGCCTATGGGGTACTTTCTGTACCAGGAGCAGGATCCATATGAACCATCCCCAACATTCTCCATTCACACATGCATGGTAAGCAGCCCGCAGATGTGCAGTAATGCGCGTGGGGCTCATAAAGAGTCGGTTGAGTAATTTATCCACTTAACTGGCTAATATTTTTTTTAAAAACCACTAGGAAATTGAAATTTTTTTATGACTGAATTACTGTAGGTTAAGAATACCTATTTAAAATATATACAATAAAAAAAAAATTTTTTGTTTGTTTTTTGTTTTAAATGATATTATACACAGTGCTGCTGTCCTGGGATAAATAAAATAAGGACGTATACACAGAGGCGGATTGGCCATAGGGTCTACAGGGAAGATTCCAGGTGGGCCGACGCACCCTTTGGGCCTGTTTTGTTTGAGGACATGTGGTCCTATTTATAGACATAATGAATAAAATGCCAAACAATTTGCATATATGAAAATTACTTTGCCACTTAGCCTGTGATTGCAGATGATCTAGTGTATGCTCTGTCTGCCTGCTTGGCTGACATATAAGATTGAGTGAATAGTGATTGGGATACGGTTGGTGTAATAAGCAAGAAAATATATCTTTTTAAAGAATTATATAGTTTCCTAAATTCTAAAGGTGTATCATATAATGTGCTCATAACATTTGATTTGATTTTCTTTTAACTTCCCCTTGATGCTGGACATCCCCACTATCTGGAAAGTCTTGGGGGGAGGTGCTGCTGCCATGGCTCATGGCTAGACCTTACACCTCTACACCTTAGACCTTGCACCTCTGCCCAAGTTGGGCCACTATTACAATTTTTTTCCAGGGCCGCTTTTTGTACCCAATCCGCCCCTGCATATACACATATACAGTATTACATACATCTTAACCCAGAGGCGTAACTGTGGAAGGCATTGGAGTCAGCAGCCGCCGGGCTCCTGCTCTATAGGGGGGCATCTAAGCAGTTTGTACCTGCACACTACATAGATCGACCTAGTTTAAATGGTTTTGAACTAGCTTCATATAATTAGAATCTGCAGGCTTGCTATGCCGGAGCAAATAGCTCGATTAGTAAGGTGTCTGCTTTCAGTGCAACAGATCATGGGCTCTAATCCTGTGTATTAGAACATACATGTCATACACATATTTATCAATATATGGGGGTGGGGCACCAATATTTATCTTGCCTCCGGGCAACTGGGACGGACTTACGCCACTGTCTTAACCTATATGTCTATATTTGCTAAGCGGTCCTCCCCCTGCACTATGTAGTTGGCATTACAGCCCAGGGGCTGCAGCCATAGCTGCTTAGTACATAAACCTAAATTTCAGTGCATCAACTTTATTCCGTTATTGTTATGGGTGTTATGAGGAACATTTATATCAACAGCTGCAAAGAAAAAAGTGGTATTGCTCATAGAAACCAATCCAATGGTTGCTTTCATTAATAAATTGCTCTAAAAAAATGACAAACCTGATTGGCTGCTTTGAGCAACACCTTTTTCCTTTGACCACTTTTCGTAATTCCCCCATGAGCTGTGTACTTATTTCCCAGCTTGTTCTAGGAATCTCCACTCTGTCTTCTTATATGATGGAAAGTTCCCAGCCACTAGGAAATCAGTCATACAGACTCCTGGTAATGTTGTACCCAGCAGATGCTGCATTGTCACTGTGACCTTTGGCAGCTGTTGCTCACATCCACTAATGCATGACCTATAATTACAATGTGTCTCAGACAATACTGTTTATAGATCCATTTCCCCTTCCTCACAGTAAGGTCTTTAATAGCTTTGCTGGCCGGATGTGAATGGTAGATAGTGTAATACAGTAATCGCAGTGCTATAGTTTCATTAGGTGAAAGTACAGTTAGACCATATGTCACAGCACTCACATTATTAATCATTGATGACGAGCCAATATGCGATAATTGCTTGACATCAAAGTCATTAGATAAAATTGTTTTCTAGCCATATGTTGCCATTTTTTACAGACATTTGATATGTGGCCATTATTGAAATGCAGTGATCCCGATGATAGTGGAAAAGGACCCCAGGGCACGGAAAGACTAAGCTGGTATTAGAATGGCCTGGCATCTATCAACATTATTTATCATTAAAATTTCATTAGCACCTTTGTCTGCAGACTTGTTGGTTTAAGTACTTCCACCCTGAAGATAGACCGGCAGCAGCTTCCTGTGGAGATAATGTAATGTATGGTGCTAATGCATGGTCGTTTATATCCTCAGGGCCTGCAGTAATCAATGTCCTGAAATCACGCAGATGTACAGTATAAGGAGACATTCCATAACTACAGGGTAGTATCAAAAGATGCCACATAGAAGGAGTACCGGGAATTGTGTGTGGTTTGGTGATAGAACATAAAAATCATTACATTAAAAATATAAAGCAAAATAATGACCAGCAGCAGATTAAAATGTAGGAGTTAATTTATATAATAATTTTTTATGATCTTTTGTCATTATTGTATCTTTTTTTATTTTTTGCTAGAGCACCCAAGGAAAAATGCATACGTTTTTTTTAATGTTTAAGCCAGATTTCCTGTGGTAATAGTGGTAATAAGAAATTATACAGTACTTCACAGTAGAGATGGCCATCAACCATCGATGATTCCAAATCATTGATGGTTTATGACTGATGTTGAATACTTTGACCATCGATGGCAGAGAAGTAGATGGACTTCCACCATCGATGGTGGGTGTGGATGGATGACCAAATGGACCTCACCTGCCCACAACACTCACTAGTGCTGTCGGGCAGCACCATCACCTCTGCACGGTGATCAATCAGTGAGGCTGTGTGCCAGAATGGGTGGAGCTTGGGCTGTTCCATTTCAATGACTGGCTGAGCAGCTTGAGCTGAGGTGTCACTCAGCAGTAGCACCCACTAGCACAGTTTAGCATCCCCGCTTCTGGCTCCAAGTGAATCTGTCTCACAGCACAATACATTACAATGTAATATACATACATATGATAAAGAATCATACAGGCAATGATCTGATCTCTCCTCAGTAAGTAATACAGGAGAGAAGAGCTATTGTTGTGACATGACAGTGTGTACTTGGGAATCGGGGATGGATGGCCAGATGGACCTGCCAACAACATTCTTTCTTCTTCTACTTCTAGTAGTAGTCACTATTCAGTACTCAACTGTCCTGCTGTACGTCGCTCTGGCAGCCATGACATTCATTGAGAGAGCAGAGCAATGCACTAGTCAGTAACTTCTAGTAACAGTCGCTGGAACATTGCAAGCAAAGAGAAAGTAACCACCGCTGCTGGCATTGCTGCTGGTGAGGCCTTCGCTAAGGTTCCCATACACTAGAGCGATATTGGCCCTTTAGGTGCATTTTGACGCATCGGGCTGATGTATTGTGAGTAAAAGTGTCACATACAGTAGTGCGTATTGCACTTACGATTACGATCTGAGATGCACAATCGGGGGGTCGTATGATGGATCCTATAATCTTACCTGCTGCAGGTAAGATCTGGCCATGGCGCATGCGATGAGGTGCTTTAAAGTTAGATCGCATGTGATCTATTATGAGTACATCGTAAGAGAAGATGAGCGGCATGTATGATATCGTGAGTCCAGGAGCTGCCGAGGAGCGTCTGGGGAGTTCAAGGGAAATTGCATAGTGTATGGGGGTCGTTAAGCAGCGGCTGGGTGGGAGCTACGCCGCACATGTGCAGAGGAAAGTTTTACGCGCAAAGACTTTTCTGCACGTGTGCGGTTATTCGATAGTGGGAACCATCGATGGCATAATTTCTAACCATCAATGGTCCCAGCTAAAAAAACATCCATCGATGGGAACCATTTATGGGGAAGGTGCTGATGGCATCCTTACTTCACAGACTAGCAGAGAGAAGTGCCCCCACCTTTGGCTGGAGCTGCAAAGAGAGCAGAAATTTTGGCAATCAGCAGCTAATTAAAAAAATAATAATGGTATGTGTTACTACGTAACCTCTTTCCCCCCTTATTGCCTAATCCTAACCCTCCCCATAATGCCTAACCCTCACCCCTGTGCTTACCTTCGTGATTCTGACCATTAGAATCTCGCTGTCAGTATTCTGTCGGGATCCTGACCGCACCCCATCTTGCCTGTATGTGCACTCTGTAAGGCTCTGCAGTTTTTTTGTTGCACAGTATAAATTAAGTGTAATGATATTAATTAGTCCCAATTCACAGCTCATTGGGACGTTATTCCTAGATGGTTTGATGGAATTTCCTGTCCATTTCCCGTTTTCCCTGCGCTCCCTCTATCATGATTTCTCTCTATAATATGACTTTATCAGTGGCGTAGCTACCATAGGTGCAGGCAGTGCAGCTGCTATAGGGCCCAGAGCTGAGAGGGCCCACCTTCCCTGTCACAGTTACGTGTGTTATATACAGTACATTGGGTGGTACGTAGGAGTCCTATCAAACCTTTTCCTTGGGGCCTGCAGTATATAACAAGGTATGCCCCTGGACTTGCTCATTGTAATGTTGTATAAAATGAACTGGAGGGCTTTTTAATGTTATATAATATGAACCGGGGCACTGTAATGAGCACAGTATGAACGGGGAGCACTATATAACATAATGTGAATTGGGGCTACTGCGCGGCATAATGTGTACTGGCAGCTCTGAAATATGACATAGGGTGAACTTCAGCACTACTACGATTCATAAAAGAAAATAGGGCACTACTATGTGGCATAACATTAACTAAGTCTCTTCTATGGTTCAGAAAATTAACTCGGGCACTATTATAGGGTATCAAATTAACAACTGCTGCGGAGAAGTGTTTCTCTAGAAGTATAGAGACGGGGGCCCTTTCAAAATGTTGCTATGGGGCCCACAAAGTTCTGGCTACGCCCCTGCACTTTATAATATGCTATACTATAATATGCTATCATAGTGAAAGTTTTTTATTCAAGCAGGAATTGTTCTCATAACCTTTTATATTATTTGACCCATCATTGTACCTCCCTTTCACAAATGTCAGAATAATCCATTTCTAGTCAGGCTGCTTCATATTTGATTGCGTTTGATCTCTCTCTTGTCTCTTACATGGTATGCTTATTGCACAATGTATGTCCTGTTTGATTTACTATGACAGCGGATAAAGGGTGGAGAAATGGAATTATGTTGTTTCTCTAAAGCACTGTAAAAGTTAAAGGGCAAGTAAGGACACAGTTTGATATTAATATTGATTAAAAGTTGCCTTTTACTGAGCTAAGTAATATAAATAAATGATTAAATACATCCACCATGAAATCCTTACTCCTGTTAGCAGCAGGTTGGGAAGTGTTAGGAGGGAAGTGTTTCTCGGAGATAGTAAAGAGAAAATGATTGACAGACTTCCCAACTTGCATTTGCAAAATGAACAGTGTCAATTGGTTGATTCAAAATCAGGCTGAGCCAGTGATGTCACAGTAGCACACAGTTCTGCAGTCTATAGAGCAAATTTATCAACAAGTGATATTCTTGTTATCACTCATTATGAATGATAAATAGTGCTCCAGCAAATCAGCTCCTGTCATTTTTCAAACATGACGGTTAGAAGCTGATTGGCTGGAGCACCATTTATCATTTGTAATGAGTGATAACATAAATATCATGATAAATCTGTCCCTAAGTTTCTGGGCATGCATCAGGGTGCTATCCTAAGGATGTAAAGCTGGGCACACACTGGAGCGATGTCGCACCAAAATGCCATTATGTTGCGACATATCACTTACATCACACAGTGTGTACAGGATTGCGCGCTCCCGCAGTCACATGCGACAGATGCTTGGTTTGATATGCTGCACATCAAACCAAGTGTCCATCGCTAGCGTCCTGTGTTATGCTAATGAAGGATGACGGGGATTCGTTCCTATGTCGGAACGAATCCCCGTCACTACAGTGGGTACACAACCTTAGGGATCCTTAGCCAGTGGTGCGGAGAGGCAGGGGGAGCAGGTACAAATTACCCGTCCCCAAGCTGCTGGATGGCCCCGGGATGGGGGTGGGGAGGGGGGGGGCGGGTCTTCTAACAACCCCCAAAGGATATAAGTACTCTGGCCGATAGGCGACGGTGCCAGCCACATGGTGATATCTTCGGGAAGATGGCACCACACATAGAAAGCATAGAAAGTCTTTGCTCTCTAGTGGCTAGCGTCATCTTCTCAAATATCACTGGGAAGATGGAGCTGGTCGGGGAGGAGAGACCAGCTTCTAGATCAAGTAAGGTAGGAAGCGGGTTCCCTTCCCCCTGCACCCCTATGATAAAAAGGTGCCCCCCTATGGTAAAATGGCATCCCCCCTTGTGGAGCACGCTCGTCGGCCCCATGATTATTTTATTATTCACTTATTTTTATAATAAAGGTCATAGTCACGCCCACTTAATAAGCCACACCCCTAGGCCTAGGCCTTTACTGGGGCCCGGCGTGGCTCTCAACGGCCCTGTCCATAGCTCTGTAATGGAAACAAGGATACAAATTTACATTTGTGATGTATGGGCAGGTTAAGAGAGAACAGTTACTGTATATGTTACCTCTTTGCATTATATTACAATTATATGTAAAAAATACACATTATAAATTAACTTACATTTTTTTTTATATTAAAATGTAATACTTTTTCCGACAATGTATACTATATTAAAAATAATGTAGCATTTGTATACCCAATTGGAAAATTAAAATTTTTAGTTTTATTACAATTTCTATTTTATAAAAAGTCATAGTTCAGATCCATGACCTTTTTAAATGGCATGCCAGCAACATTCAAAGCAAACCGCATTGGACATGTCTGACAATAAACAATACAACAAGTAGCGATACATGGAATGGATTTTCTGCTGATTAAATGACTATTTTACATTTTGACTGTGGACATTGACATTCATCTACAGCAAAATCATTTAGAAGTAATAAAATACGTAATAACATGATCATAGTATCGGCAAAATTGAGATACACGTGTATGTGTCAAAATGTTCCATTCTCCATGTATAAGATTAGCAATTGACATATAAATTAATTTGGAATTAACAGATTTTATAATTTATCCTCAAGCATTAACATTTAGTATTTTGTGACACTTACAACAATATTCTGCAAGTATTTATGTTGAAAACTTGTACAAATGGCAGATTGGTTGCCAGTCTGAAAATACATTTAGACTCCTGATTGCAGGCAATACCAATAGGATTTAGGGTATGGGAATCAGGGTCGACAGTGTCTCGGTCGACACACATTTGGACGACAGTGACTAGGTCTACTCGGCCATTAGGTCGACATGTCGTTTTATTCGTAAAGTGATGGGGAACCCCAATTAGTGCACCGTGTCCTCTCGCGTGCCTTTCTCCGCTACCGCTGCGCTCGGCACAGGTTACTGTTCCCAGTTGCAGTCCATGTGGATCGTATAGTATGAAAAAGTAAAAAAAAAATAAAAAAAAATTATGTCGACTTTTTTCCATGTCGACATAATGGCAGTGTCGACCTATTTCCCATGTCAACCTACTCAATGTCAACCAATAGGTGTCGACCTAAACTGTGTCGACCTAGAGTCCGGATACCAGGATTCATATGTAAATAAAATTATACTATCACATAGGTCTGTGTGTGCAAGTTTTAATTACCTCCTTACACAAACAATAAAGTACAGCAAGATAATAAAAAATGAAGAATTTTGTTTTATCTTGACCAAATCTCTTCATCTGACCTGGTGATACACAAGGCCTGTGGGTAATGCAATCGGTGGTGATAGTACTTTTTTGTTTTTACCCTATAAATCAAAGGGATACAGGCAGCAATATACTTCTGTCCCTCCAGCTGGCGGTAAGATTCAACCATACACAAATTTGTATACTGACATGATACCGGTTGCTGGTGTTACCATTTCAGATTAGAGGATCTGGAAACCAAACTTTCACCTTTCAGTTATTATTACTACTGTTATCAGTTTATTTATATGGTACCACCAAAGTGACATTCAGTAAGCAGCGCTAATTTACCCTGGCTAATTGACCTCCATGCAGGTCTCGGCAGTCATCAGGGTATTTCTGCAGCGGGGTACACTGGTATTCCACAGGGAATAACATCGGGGTGTAGAGTTGGATCTTGATCCGAGGCACCAACAGGCTAAAGCTATGACTGTCCCCATGATGCACTGCACCCTCTCCTCTATAGCCCCGCCTCCAGGCACTGGAGCTCAGTTTGTAAGTTTGTGCATGCAGTGCAGGTCACTAACGGGGGGCTGCACTAGGCAGCCCTAATAAGAGCTTTTTAAGAAGAAAGAAGACTTCAAGGGCCGCAGCACAGGCACTAGCTGCTGTGTTTGTCATGCTGACATTCTGTGCTGCGGCTCCATCACCTCCCCCAGCGGCGCTGCATACTCCCACGCCCTGGTTGCCGGGTACTTGTAGCGGAGGCGCTCCGGTCATCAGGCACACATCACCGCTGCTGCTCTCCTGGATCACGTGGCCACAGTTCAGGGAGGAGGTAAGAGGGTCCCCTAGGTGGGACCCGCCAAAATCGCGATCCGGTCGCAGTCCCAGGAGACGGACCGCGCCGCTGGTGTGGACACTGTGGCTGTGCAGGGACCCCACTAAATCCACCAGGGCAGGGAGCACAGGTCGGATTTACTAAAATCCGTTTATTATAGGCTCCATAGTACCCGGTGGTGAAGTCCAGCAAGGGGATAAAGCGCTGACCTGTAGCCCCTCCCCCAGCCCCAGGCGCTATCTACAGCAGGTGTTCCCGCCCTGGAGCTGTATCTCTCTCTCTCCCTCACTCCCTGTCAGCGTTTGGGCGCCATTTCACAGAGCCGCGCTGATCCTGGGATTGCTGGGCACTGTCTCCTCTGTAAAGCCTGTCTCATCAGCACTGTGCATTTACAGGACACTTAAGTATTCTACATGTCGTTTAGACAGCGTTAGTTAAGAACAAGTGCACTTCTATATGAATATTTAGTACAAGTATTCTGTGATATACATCCAGTGTTTACTGTACATTGTTATATCTGTATACATATATTTCTATATGTAGTATTGCTAGTCCAGTGCAATTTTATTTTTTATATGTAATAATTTCTGCAATGTACCTGTGACTGTGTGTGCCTATAGCTGCTGTGTGGATTCTATTCTGTGTATCACACATATTGCTACCACTATATTCTGTGCCCCGGTGGCCTAAGTGCGTCAGGGTCTCATATACCATATAGTGTTCCACAGAATATACTGTTTTGTATTTTTCACTGTGTGTTTCAGTCACCTTGTACCACTTAAATCCTCTGTTTGTGCTCTACAGTTGCGGTCACATATCTTAGGTTTTTTTTGTCAGGTATTGTGTTTGTCTGGCTATATTGTACTGATACGCCCTAAGGCTACATTCCCAATAATGTCTGCTACACAGGGCGGGAAATCCGCAGATGCTCCTGCATCATGCAGTGCTGGCGCCACAGATTTACCTGAGGAAAAGATTTCTGCTGAGGGTTCAGGTACTGGGTGTTCTGCACCCTTAGTCAGCCTGCAGCACCTGTGGCTACTCAAGACCCACCTTGGGCTGCATTTTCAAATATGCTGATAACACTTGTAACATGACTTACGCCCCCTGCGGGACTTCCTGTGCCATTGCAGCCACATATTGTCCCTGCAGTTAATCCACCATGGGTGGATACTCTGTCAACCCAGTTACAGCACTTAAATCAGTCCTTGGTTAAACAATAACCTAACCCTTGCCCTACTGGGACCAAAGGGTCATCTCTGCGGGCCATTTGTTCCTCACAATCCACTAATATTTCGGATGATTCTTCCGATACGGATGGGGAATTTACTGATCCATCAGACGCTGATACTGCTGCTTCAGATGAAGATTCTACAACACAGGTTGATGTTCCTGACTTAGTGGAGGCTATCAAGCTGATTCTTCAGATTGATGATGAGACTGATCCTCCTGATACTGTGGCAGAGACAGCATTTTTCTATGTGAAAGTAATGTGGAGGATCCAGACCAGGTTTTGGAAGCAGTAGCAGAATCCCAGGTGTGTGATCAGCAGCTCCTAGAATCTCCTGATATAAGCGTTTCCAGGGCAGAGTCACCTTGCTCTTGATGGTGGACTAGCTACCCAAGTGATAGGCCGGGGTGTGTGGGTTAGACTAGGGACCACTGGAGTCTATCAAGAGTCTGCTATGCTGAGAGTGCCAGTATGCTACTGCCTGTAATACCGACTGCATATAGATTTAACTTGCTATGTGACCTGCTGTGCAAAATAAACACCGAAAGTGTTCATCTGAGTCCCAGTGTTTGTGATCCTTGTCACAATACGTCTAAGAAACCTGATAAGTTCAAATGTCAGAAGGTTACTAAATTAGTCTTACCACATTCTGAACATTTAATTGACATACGTCAGGAATCCTGGTCTTCGCCAGGAAAGACATTTTCCCTGTCTAAAAAGATGCTAGCTCATTTCCTATCTCTGCGGAGTTGAATAACAAGTGGGAAACCAGTGGACCCACATGTAGCCCATCTTGTGGTGTCATCTACTCTGCCTGTCACCACCGTCACCTCTTTGAAGGAACCGATGGATAAGCGTGTGGAGGGTTGCTTGAAGTCTATTTACACTCTTACAAGTGCTGTACATAGACTCACTATGGCAGCCTCTTGGGCAGCAAAAGGCATTGAAGCATGGGTTCAAGCAAATGAGGCAACGCTACCTCTGAATTTTTCTGACACTGCCAGACAATATCTGTCATATATTACCACAGCCTCCCACTATATTCAGGAGGCAGCCTCTGATGCAGGTGTTATGGTGGCCAAGGTATCTACTACGTCTATCATGGCTCGCTGGATTCTGTGGTTACGGTCCTGGTCGGTGGACCTGGACTCTAAGAAGATCTTGGATATACTGTTTGGAGTTGATCTGAACACGAATGTGACCTACTTGGCGTCGGCCAAGACTGCATTTCTCCCAAGTACTAATCCTTCGGTTCCGAAGGCTAAGAGTACTACTTTTCATTCCTTTCGACCTCTGGGAAAAACAAAGGGTCAGGCGTACCCGAGACAGGCTCGCACTTCCAAATCCCCTAAGCCCAAACCTAAACGTTCTTGGGCCGCCCATCAGCCTGCTTCCAAACCAGACAAGCCTGCTGCATGACGAGGCGGGCCTCCCCCTGGGGGACCCCAGGGTGGGAGGCTGACTTCTGCAGTTTGCCCAGGTATGGTTAAAGACCACTTTGGACGCCTGGGTGCAGGAAGTGGTCTCTCACGGGTACGCAATCTCTTTCAGGAGACGTCCCGCTTGTCAGTTTTGCTCAACGGTTATCCCTTCAGGTCCGTTAAAAGCACAAACTCTACATTTGGTTGTCCAATCCCTCGTGGATTGTGCCGGTGCCTCTGTCACAGAGAGGCAGGGGATACTATTCAACGCTGTTTCTAGTTCCGAAGCTGTATGGATCCTCCCGGCCAATACTCAACCTCAAATCTTTGAACAAATTTGTGAGGGTGTCCAAATTCTGTATGGAAACTCTGCGCTCTATTGTACTGGCTTTGGAACCCAAGGACTATATGGTATCCCTGGACATACAGGATGCTTACCTACTCATACCTATTGCCATGTCGCATCAGCAATATCTTTGGTTTGCTATTGGCAACCTTCATTATCAGTTCCAAGCCTTGCCTTTTGGACTGACCACGGCTCCTCGGATCTTTACCAAGGTCATGGCGGTCCTTCTCCGCCGTCAGGGTATCAGGATCCTGCCGTATCTGGACGACTTGTTGATCCTGGCGAACTCCCCAGAGGTTCTCCTCCGTCATCTGGAACTGACAGTCCAATTCCTACAAGCCCACGGGTGGCTCATCAACTGGAAGAAATCCTTACTGGTCCCTGCTCAGAGCATGGGGTACCTGGGGACATTACTGGTCACACACAACCAATGTTTGTTCTTGTCTCCAGAGAAGGTCCTGAAACTTCAGGACAGAATCAGATGCTTCCTCTCTTGCCAAAGAGTGTTGATACACTCGGCGATGCAAGTACTAGGCCTCATGGTGTTGGCTTTTCGACATAGTAGAGTATGCTCAATTTCATTCCTGCCCTCTGCATAGGTTAATCCTTTCCAAGTGGGAAGGCCTGCCTCACCGGATCAGGTCTCAAATGATCTCCTTGACTCCGGAGGTTTGTCTGTCACCGAGTTGGTGGCTACGGGACCAACAATTGAGCAGGGGTTGTCCCTTCTGGATCTCCAACTGGGTCCTCCTAGCAACGGATGCCAGTCTGCGGGGTTGGGGCACGGTGTTGAAGCAACACTCTCTCCAGGGTCGGTGGACCAGGGAGGAATCTCTCCTCCTGATAAACATTCTGGAATTGCGGGCAGTGTTTAATGCGTTGACACTGGCCCTGCCTATCGTACAGAACAGGCCTGTTCAAGTACAATCAGACAACGCCACCACGGTGGTGTACATAAATCATCAAGGCAGCACTCGAAGCCGCAGGACAATGATGGAAGTGTAAAAAATTCTTCTATGGGCTGAACGCCATCTGCCAGCAATAACGTCAGTGTTTATTCCGGGGGTCCTCAGCTGGGAAGCGGACTTCCTCAGTTGTCAAGACGTACACGCCAGGGAGTGGAGTCTTCATCCGGAGGTCTTCCAACTCATTGTGGACAAGTGGGGTCTACCAGATATAGAAGAGAAAATACACAAATGAAGTGTGCTGTCAGCGGCAGCCTGTACAGGGAAGGTCAGTCCCTTAAACAATACAGATAAAACAAGAAATATGTACTGGCGCCGGCTGGGATCGAATGTGAGATAAATAACTCAATTAGTAAAGTTTAAAAAATTATTATTATATTTAATAAACATTCATCACATGGAGGTAATGTCACCCTCAAAAGATAAAACACAAAACATGTTTTATCTTTTGAGGGGTGACATTACCTCCATGTGATGAATGTTTATTAAATATAATAATAATTTTTTAAACTTTACTAATTGAGTTATTTATCTCGCATTCGATCCCAGCCGGCGCCAGTACATATTTCTTGTTCTACCAGATGTAGACCTGATGGCGTCTTGACACAATCACAAGGTTCCAGCCTTCGGAGCAAGGAAAAGGGATCCTCAAGCAGCGTTCGTGGATGCACTGGCAATTCCATTGAACTTTCAGCTGCCATACGTGTTACCTACTGTGTCACTCCTGCCCAGGGTACTACAGAAGTTCAAACAAGAAGGAGGACTACTGCTTCTAGTCGCTTCAGCGTGGCCCAGATGGCATTGGTTCTCAGACCTGCAGGGTCTCTCGATTGAGCGTCCTCTTCTACTTCCTCAACATCCAGTCCTCTTCGTTCAGGGCCCTTGTGTTTACCAGGACCTGGCAAGACTGGCTTTGACAGCGTGGCTCTTGAAGCTTCATTTCTGAGTGCCAAATGACTTTCTGAGACGGTTATTCAAACTATGTTGAAGGCCCGCAATCCGGCTTCTGCACGGATTTATTATAGGGTCTGGAATTCTTACTTCACCTGGTGTGCTGCTAAGAATTACGATGCATACAAGTTTAGTACTTCCAGACTTCTGGCTTTTTTGCAACAAGGCCTGGATTTAGGACTTCACCTGGCCTCCCTTAAGGTTCACATCTCTGCCTTGTCGGTATGGTTTCAGCGAAAAATTGTATCTACTCCTGACGTTCATACATTCACTCAGGGCGTACTATGGATTCAGCCTCCCTGTGTCCCTCCTGTGGCTCCATGGGATCTGTCTGTTGTTCTTAATGCCCTTCAAGAGTCTCCGTTTGAACCTCTTGAGTCTGTGTCCCTTAAATGCCTTACGCTTAAGGTCATTTTTCTGTTGGCTATTGCCTCTGCTAGGAGGGTGTCAGACTTAGGCGCTTTGTCCTGTCGTCCACCCTTTCTGATTTTTCACCGTGATCGGGCAGTTCTTTGAACTTGCCCATGTTATCTACCTAAGGTGGTGTCATCCTTCCACCTTAACCAAGAGATTGTGGTTCCGGCCTTTATCTCTCCTGGTTTGTCCTCCAAAGAGCGGTCTTTGGATGTGGTTCGGGCTCTTGGTATATATGTAGAAAGGACTGCCTCTATCAGGAGATCAGATTCTCTTTTTGTACTTTGTGGTTTTCACAAATGTGGCTGGCCTGTGATTAACCTTGGCCAGATGGATTAGAATGGTGATTGCACAAGCTTATGCGCAGGCTGGACTCCCAGCTCCTGCTGCTATCAAGGCCCATTCTACTTGGTCTGTTAGACCTTCTTGGGCGGCCCGCCGTGGCACGTCCACTGAACAATTGTGCAAGGCGGCTATGTGGTCCTCCGTGAACACGTTCATCAGGTTCTATGCCTTTGATGCTTCCGCCTCCCAGGATGTTGCCTTTGGACGCTGGGTTCTTGTGCCCGCTACAGTGCATCCCCTCCCATGAGGAACTGCTTTAGGACATCCCCGATGTTATTCCCTGTGGATACCAGTGTACCCCACTGCAGAAAAGGAGATTATGGTAAGACTTACCATTGTTAAATCTCTTTCTGCGAGGTACACTTGATTCCACAAGGTGCCCACCCTGACGCACTTAGCTTCTTTGGGTTTGTATGGCATTAGCCGCTGGTCCCTTCTCCTGTCGTGAGAATGTAGTTCTATGTGACTAACATTTTCCGTCTCTCTTACCTGCTACTGCAATGTACTGGTTAACAAAACTGAGCTCCAGTGCCTAGAGGCGGGGCTATAGAGGAGGCGATGCAGTGCATCCTGGGAACAATCAAAGCTTTAGCTTGTTCGTGCCTCGGATCAAGATCTAAGTCTACACCCCAATGTTATTCCCTGTGGAAACCAGTGTACCTCGCAGAAAGAGATTTAACAATGGTAAGTCTTACCATAAATCTCCTTTTTTTTGTGCCTGCCCCAGGCAGGTGAAAAAAAATCTGTGATAACCAGCCAGATCAGCCCCAATTTTCTGTGAAAACACATAGGTCTGGGAACTTATGCCGGGTGCTATGTGTTTTCATGAGAAAAGTGTAGAGGTGTGTACACACAGTGCAATATTACCTTGCAATTTTGACTATATAGTCATAATCGCAAGGAAAGTTAATGCTTGCGATACCGATGCGATACTGATGTGCGGTCTCGCGGGGTCGGTATCGCAAGGTTAGATAGACTGTGCAGGCAAGTCAATTCTGACTGTCTAGTACTAAAGTATAGTCAACATTGGCACTTAGTCAAAATTGCACATAACCAATACTGCAAGCACACACATAGTCAATATCGCATAGTCCATATTGCATAGTAAAATTCGAAGATAGACAAAATCTCACCATGTATGCACCTTAAAACTTTAAATTGAAAAAAATGGGGTATAGTTAAATAGCCCAATACGAAACATTGGCAAAATCGTAATAGTACCCTATTTTTTTTACGTAAAAAATTTAGCGGGGATAATTGAGTATTCCCCCCAAGTGTCTGTAGCGCTGTACAAGAAAATTATTATGATACATAAAAATTCAATATTATAAGGTTCAAAAAGTGCGTAGGAAAAAATCAAATAGTAAAATATTTAGACAACTGAGTGAATTATAGTTAATAATAGCAGCACTTAATGTCCCAGTCAGAGGCGTCACAAGTAGCGTACGGTGGGTGCGGGCCACACCCGGGTGTCACACTTCCAAGGGGTGACACCAAAATGCTGGCTTCTTCACAGTGACAGGGAGCTGGGTGCTGCACTGTGACATTCTCGTGTAGCACCCAGCTCCTGTCACTGCAAAGAAGCTGGTGGTGCAGGCACAGTCTCCATCTCTGGGAATGCTGGGCAGCCCTTGGAGTGATGTAAATAGGGGCTTCCCACAAAGCCACACCCCTCCACGCGAGACCAGGCCCCATGTATTGTAGTAAATGATGCCTTCCCTGGGGTCCATGTCCTTTTCCATGAGGTAATTTACCCCTTATGGACTGCTTGCCGCACTGGGTGTCTTCTGCCACCACTGGTCCCAGTGCACTAGAAGTGCTGACTCTGAGTGAGAGTGGACTGTATTGTAGGTAATGATAGTGCAGGGAGATAGCCAAGAGTAAAGAGGGCCCTGCACGTGAGAGCTTACAGTGGCATTGTGCACAAATTTACACATCTTCAAAGTATTGCCAGAGAAACATGTCAGTTAGCTGTCCTGACTTTATATTTTCCCATAATTGGGGTGAGGATCAACGTTATCGCTGCAGCTAGATCTCCGCTGATATTTAGGCCGCAAGATCTGGTTTTGGAAGAAACATAAGTCTGTCAGGTTCTTCATCAACCATTTAGACATAAAAATTTGATAGGGGAAATAAAAAGAGGTTTTTACTGGGGTTAATAACACAATTTGGCAACTATATAGCTACACATAAATCCATTGTGACAAGCTAATAGTACTAAGGACTAAACTTTTAAGCAATTGGAATTGTGAATGTTCATTGCTGAGAATGCAAGATTTTAGGTGAAGTATAAAAAGAACACGTAACAGATAAGGGTTTAGGTTGCCGACTGAAACGCAAAACAGAATGGACATGTTCAGCCAAGGAGATCGAGGGGAGATACGGAGGCAACCTTGTCATCAAAAGTCACTTACATTGCAGTTCTAGCCAGTTTGATCTTGGTTAGCCTACATAGTAATTTGTATTCAACGGAGCTGTGAAGACTGAAATGGGTTAAGAAAGATTTTCTTCACACTCTGTTAATCCTGCGTATTTCTTTCTCATTCAATATCTGAGAATTATGACTTTAGCAGTGTGCAATATTTTACTGACAATAAACGAGCAATATTTAGTTGATCTCCTGCCTTTAAAATGTCATTATTTTGGCCATTTCAACGGAATTAGCTCTGCAAGATCAGTATGTGCTTTGCACATATATTCTTTATTTTATTGGGGGGATGGGGGGAGTAAAGAAGAGTTGTGTTACTTGCCTTTATCAAGAAGTGAATTTCATGAACACCAAATGAGTTATAAGAGTAGAAGAAGGCAGTTTTGTAAGGCTGACGGCCTTTAAACCCTGTGATGTGGACAAATGACAACTTTGTGGTGTTTAGGTCGCTTTAAGACTGCCTTTAGTGTGTTTTAGATTTCGTTAAAGCAGCCAATGGTGATAGTAGTTTGTTGTTGGGTGGGGTTATTTTGTTTATATAAGCAGTGATCAGGGTTTAGTGGGTCTCTTTGTTCTAGAAGATTCTCCCGCCCTCCCTCCTCCTTAGTGTGGTGAATGTTTTGAGTCCACTTTTGTTTTGGGTCTTGCCAGTGTAGCAGTAAAGAATTGCAATTTGCTATAGTTAAAGTGTTTTTGTAGTGGTTGAGCTCTCCTCATAAAGTGTTTTTGTTGCCTGCCCTACTGTGTAAGGTGACACCATCTAATCCGATGGGTCAATCACTTGATTTAAGGGAGAGTTGTGCACCCGTGCTTGTGTTTCAGTTGTTTGGTTTAGTTGTTGCTGTCCTATTACCCGACATTCTTTCTTTCCTTAGCCCCCTTCAATAAATTTGTCACAGTCTTAGACGCCAACACTGTTGTCTGTTATTTCATTCATGTGTAGATTTTATTATGTTTTCCACACAACGTGTCACCTTATAAGACAATATTTGCCATAGCCACCAGCAGTCCAGATTTCTTGATCTGGAAAGGGGAAGGGTGTTATAATTTAGAAAAGAAATCTTGTTATATAGGCGTGTGGTTTGGGTTGACCTGGAACATGTCCTGATTTCCAAATGGGGATGTTTTGGGGGAAGATGGTTTCAGTCTTCCGAAGAGCATTTACTTTTGTGTTCAATTATGTTGTTGATAAGTTTGAAGTGGATCTATGGGTCTGATTCAGAGATGGGCGCAATGTAGATGTCGGACGCAGTGGAGCGATGTCTTTGCCACTGTGCAGGCATCTAAGTCTCACTGCACATGTGCCACTGTGGTCTTGCGATGGCAGTGGCAGTGAGGATTTATTCAAAAAGTGATTGACGTGGGTGTTTGGCTGTAACGAGGGTGGTTACTCAAACACATGCGTGTCGTGACCATTTCAGGGGCGCAATGTAGACTGCGATCCCATACGCCATACTGCACATCCATTTTGTACTCAGATGGTCGATTAACGGCCGATGTGCATCCGATGGTTGTGTCTTCGTGCAGAAGAGGTGGATCTGAGATGCTGCCATGGGGCATCGCAACATAAATCCCTGCGGCTGTGACATTTGCATGTTTATGCATAGCCACTGTGTATGGGATGGCATGGTTGTGACGGCATATCTGACGTAAGACCCTTTTCTGGCAAATTCAGTGCTATTAGTGGGCTTACCAGCAGTGATCATCCCATGCCAGCGATAAACCCTCCTATGCATAGATACCTATGTATTTTTCGAGGTTAGCATTGGCACAAGGGCATGTCTGCGCCACACTGGGTATATGACTGCATCATAGTGAAAGTTGCCACCGTCCCTGGGCAGGATTTTAGAAAAAAAAGTGCAATTTTATTGCCTCTAGCAATGAAGGCCCATGCCCACCGTGCCTCCCAACCCCCACCCCCCAGAAATCAGAAAAAAGTCCTGTGCCCATCTGTCTACTCTGCTGGATCGGCCTGGAATCTCCTGAAAATCGTGTGAAAATCGACTGGCAAGTCTCCTGGAGCTGCTACCTCACGTCAAAAATGGACGGTCCAAAAAGCCAATGATGCAATTTGCGCTGAAACACATCATTGTTGCCCCACATACACACATATCGCAATGCCGGTAATAAGGGTATTGTTTAGCAAGGACAGGGCTGTGCTGACGCCATTTTGTCAGCATGCCCCTAATCCGCTCACTTTCCCGCTATATGCCCTCCTGCAGAGCTAATTTGGCTGCTTCTTTCTTAAGGATACAGCAAGGAACCCGGCTAGTATGGTACTCTGCTAAAATCAGGATCTTTAGGAGGTATGCCCATGTACTTATCGGGTATTACATGGGAACACTAAGATCTGTTCTAACAATGCCATCCTCAGGGCAGAAGCCTGCAAACATTCAGTCATAGATTAAAGTACTTTTTAAATTTAATTAATTTAAAAAAAAGACTTACTGTAAAAATAATTATTCAACATTATTAAAGTATAAATGATCTATAGTTATACAATATAGATTATAATGATATTCAGTTATGTGTTTATAGATTAGTATATTTATTGTCATTATTATTATTTATCTGTTTATTTATTTAACACCAATCCTCGTATGCAGTGATAAGAATATATAATTCTCTACAACCAGGGAGGGATTTAGGGGGGAGGCGCCCAAAGGCACAAGAGTAATGCCCCTCCCCTTCCCCACACACACGCACACACACACCTAATTTTATTATTGTATTTATTGGTTATAAGTCCTCATTTGATGATAGTCTATTTAATAGAACACTACCTATGTTTGTTTTTTTTTTTTTTAATTATGTATGCATATTTACTAAGCAGGACAGCGTACAGGGGCAGCATGTGTAAGTCCTACCCATTTACCCTTCATTCAAGATGGCATATGGTACAGTAAAATGGATATATTTTGCCGTTACTGGTACATTTCGGGCTGACAGTACCAACGCAAGCATCCAAGTGCTGCCCCCAACAGCTGTCGCCCCTAGGCACATGCCTAATTGGAAATTCACCACTGTCTACAACAGTTCCTGCCCCAGTGGAGCTTATTGTCTAAAATGAACTACCACACACTGGTACCACACACATGCTGGTCAGAATGAAACCCCTCATCCTATTGATGTGGACCAACAATGGCCAACGCTGCGCCCACCCCAGAATTGAAAGTCCGCTTTTGTTGTGTTATACTGTATCATATGCTTACTAGACATCCCATTTCTTTCTACATGTTTTGCTAAACTGTTATAATAACAAAACAGCATTTCTTTCCGCTTCTTTACAACACTCTGTCAAAAGCCCAACAGGATTTTCATTATTTTGTTAGTCCGAATTCATCATACAGAGAAATATTCATTTAACAATCACTGCTATTTGTGCACATTCAATAGCTTTGGCTTCAATAACTGCTTAATGAAAGTGCCATTGTACAGCTGCCAAGAGAGGCTAATAGTGTAAGATGTATTGAATGAACTGGTAAAATATTAATACATGCTTGAAAGTCAGAGAATACAGGTAGTGTTACATGAAATAGCTAAGTATATAATCCACCAGCATCACGATTCAGATATAGGGGCCTATTTATCAATATTGACCAATCTTTTTTGGTCCAATGTAACACAAAAGGCTGGTCTTACCATGTCACCAGATTATAATGGGGACTTCTGCGCTTGCTCCTACTTGCTCATTTCTCTTTGGTTGCACTGTTCACTGTGCTCTTCACATCCCAGCAAAGCGCCTGGGTTTACAGAGGGCGGCAGATGCTGTTTGTTGAGGGGCAGTTTGTACTGACTCATGAGAGGCGCTGGATGGAGCAGACGTGTTTTGTATTTTCAGGAGCGTGTCTTGCTTTACTCCAGAAAAGTTCATTGTTAGGTCCACTTTTCCCAGAAGATGGGCTTCGATAAGAGCCCATCCTGGCAAAAAGCTGGAAGCAGTGTGATAACGTAACGCTGTAACATTTCTTACGGGTTCGGGTACCTGGCGGCCAGATCTCTGGCGACCAACTTAGAGGGAGATGGAGGTTCTCTCTCCAAAAACATGCCGCAAATTCGTAGCCTATAGACTTCTATAAGGTAACACCATCTAGCGTTTTTTTCAGATGCTTCGTATTCTGAACTTGTTAAATCTAGGAGGGCTACGTATACTGTTGTAAATGGAGAGACCTGCTATCCCTCCATAGTACATCTGGGGGATATAAAATATTTGTAGGGTACCCACACAAAAAATCTGTTTTCGATGAATATCCCACAAAAATTTATGATATAATGATAAATAGGCCCTTTATGCTCAAAGGCAAAATATAATTTAGTATATTTTTTTAACAGAAACTTGAAAATAAACATAAATATTGGGTAAATGACAATGGAGATGATTGTCCATCTGTTGCAGTGGTCCAGTCAGCTGTATCAACAATGGGATAGTATCGATATTCTGGCAGTTGAAATCACGCCGTTCAAAATCCTGATGGACCCACCCATCCCACAGCCTAACCCTAACCCACAATTCCCGAACTCTCGTAGCCTAACCTAACCCACCCCTCCCACAGCCTAACCCTAACCCTTCCCGTAGTGTCTAACCCTATACCTTCCAACATGACCCTCTCTAGGAGAGACAGAATGCTCTGCTCCTGGACTTCTCTCTTAATTTATGATTGCCATCACCTCTGGTGAAACACCTTTCTTATCAAGTAACTAGTTCAGCACAGGTGAGGGCAATCCTACATTAAGAGTGAAGCTCAGGAACAGAGCATTTTGTCTCTCCTGGAGAGGGTCATGTTGGGAGATATGCCTAACCCTAACCCCATCAATTGCCGTTGGGATTCTGACCACCGGGATGCCGCTGTCGTTGGTCCTGACCGCATCCCTCAAAAATGACCCATTGACCACAATTTACTTTCAGTTTCCTCCCAGGTATAAGCTATGAAGAAGTTATAATCTTTAACTATCTCCCGACATTTAAAACTCCAAATTCAGGGCAAAATAATCCCTGCACCCAAACTCAACATCATTTATTTATAAGACATCAGCATAGTCTGTTGTCCTTTACAATTAGCATATTGACATAATTTATCTTCTACTCTTCTGCCTTTGGTTCACAAATCAGTACAGTCCCACCAAAATCAAGGCCATTTCAGATCCAGAAGGGGCAATGGAGCAAAGGGCAGTTTAGTGAAGCTCCACCCCCTCCAATCTGATTGGTGTATGACCTGCACCATCAATCAATCAATGAGCTACAGATGCAGCTACGCTCATTTCCATCTGTACTGCATCCATATTTTGGATGACTGCCCCTTAGAAGCAGCTGCTTTCATTGTGTTGCAACTGGGGCAAATGTATTAAGCCTATAGAAGGGATAAAGAAGTGATAAATCATTGATAAGCGCAAAGTGATAACGCACCAGCCAATCATTACGGATTTGAAAAATGAAAGTTAAGAGCTGACTGGCTGGTGCGTTATCACCTTGCACTTATCACTGATTTATCAATTCTCCAGGCTTAATACATCTGCCCCTCTGTCTGTAGTCACATCTGACCGTCGGTATCCGCTGTCCGTATTCTGACTGTCGGGATCCTGACTGCTGGTATACTGACCGCATCCCATGTATGTGCATGATATAAGAACAACATACTTTAGGGTTCATCTATCATAAACATATCTATCTTTAGGTTTGAATATTTCACTGGCTCTATATTATTAAAAACATTTTATGTAAATACAGTATATTCAATGTTATGTTTTAATACATGTGCATCACAGTGTAGGCAGTCCATTTAATTGGTTGTTATAAACATCTTAGTGATATTTGGTGGACCTTTCTTTGAAAGTAAAGCATTCATAATCATAACCAGAAATAACGACACTGAGACTTGAATTTGGCAGAAAATTGCTAGCTATTTATTTGTCCCTAACCATTAGGAAACCTGTAATAAAAAGAGATTAATTTAATATGCCGCTCCATCTGGCATATGGTGGCGGCCCAAAAGAACGGCTCCTTAATCTAAATTAACTTAAATAACTCAATCCTATAAATTTACTAAAAGCTTACCATAAACCGGTAATAGGTGACAACTCAACCCCCACAGTGGCTACCCACCGCTCCTGGGTGCCCTGCCGCTGCCTTCCCGGATGGGTGGTCAAGCGGCCATAAGTCGATGGAGGTGAGTGCACCTAAACCACAACAAACTGTAAAACACTACAGTTTTCTCTACCATACGAAACTGCCGTTCTTTTCCGCCAATAAATAGCCAACGAAAACAGCCAACAACTTAGAGCCAAAGCACCACGTGCCACAATCTCCAACTACCAGGGCGGGAGGGAGGGAAACCAAATCACCAAGAGACTTAAAATGGCCTCGCCTTCCCTATATATATCAAGCCCTCCCCTTAAAGGCTGTACTTTCCTAACAGCTAGGTCCACCCCTCCCCAGATGTTTAACTCTTTTCTCTCCTATGCAGTCAATACTCTCTTCTAAACATCTTAGTGATATTTGGTGGACCCCTTTCTTTGAAAGTAAAGCATTCATAATCATAACCAGAAATAACGACACTGAGACTTGAATTTGGCAGAAAATTGCTAGCTATTTATTTGTCCCTAACCATTAGGAAACCTGTAATAAAAAGAGATTAATTTAATATGCCGCTCCATCTGGCATATGGTGGCGGCCCAAAAGAACGGCTCCTTAATCTAAATTAACTTAAATAACTCAATCCTATAAATTTACTAAAAGCTTACCATAAACCGGTAATAGGTGACAACTCAACCCCCACAGTGGCTACCCACCGCTCCTGGGTGCCCTGCCGCTGCCTTCCCGGATGGGTGGTCAAGCGGCCATAAGTCGATGGAGGTGAGTGCACCTAAACCACAACAAACTGTAAAACACTACAGTTTTCTCTACCATACGAAACTGCCGTTCTTTTCCGCCAACAGCGAAAGACTCATCCCCAAAGTCTTTCGCACCGCCACCAGAAACCTACCCTAACTCCTGCAAAGCGAAACCTAGATCCTCCAGAAAAAACATCATCTCCTCCTCGGATAGATGTACTCCATCGCACCGGAAAAGGTGGCTGTCTCTGCACCGTATCCTCGGGTGGCGGACCACCCTACCCGCCGTGGGACAGCACCCACTGTGCCACAGCTCCTTACACCATTTTCCGGGCCTCATCAATCCGGCGACCATCCGCCACACCCCTCCAACACAAATCTCGGCACCATCATGGAAAAAACCAACACACAAATTGGTCCATTGCGCGGTCACACTTGCCAGATCCTGTATCATGGCCCACCGCAGCTCCAAGGATGTCCTCTTCCCCTAGTCGCTGCCCCCTAGATGGACAACGAAAACCTTAGGGACTCCATGCTTGCTGGCCTGACTCACTAACCTACTCCTCAGCTCACCCCACATCATTCCGCGCCAGCCAAGCCATCTGACACCCTGTATTCCAAACAATGCCTGAGACCCTTCTGAGGCCACAAACCTGGCCGCCCCGTAAATGTAAGAGTGGCCAACCACCCAAATGGTCAAATTGACTTAAAACCATCCTGAAGGGAAAAAGAGGGGTAGGATTGATTACTAAGAGGTTTATTCATTGTTTATACTGAAGGATCTGCCAAAAAAGAAAACTTTATGACTCGCTGTTGCAGCAGTCACGGCCTAGCCGACTGCACCACTTTTCGTTGCCAATTTAGAAGTGCAATTAAAGACACAAAGGGGGAAAATCAAATAAAATTAAACGAAATAAAAACAGGGGGGGGGGGGGTGGAAGGGGGGGGGGGTATAAAATGGGAAACACATGTAATAACTCAGCTGGAGGTGAAACGTAAAGACCTGCTGAGGGACTCTGATTAGACCAAATTAGCCGAATTATGGATTAGAATTCAGTCCGTCAAGTCAGGCAAAAAATCGCAAATAACTCCAGACCCCCGCTGCCGACTCATGCCAGCAACGGCGAGTAGCTAATCCCTGAGTAGGATAACAAACAAAAACAAAACAAAAGGGGTAACACCAACAGACGCACAACACCACAAATTCACAGAACTGTAACAGCATAATACATTGCGACTTTACGCAAAGCACCAAGCGCAAACCGACCTCTCATGCGACGGGGCGAATATATCGTCTATAACTCGCTGCTTTCCATCGCCCCACCGCCTGTATATCCGTTCTGGAGTAGCCCGCCGCAGCAGCCGACGTCACTGCGCCTATGCGAAAGGAGTGGGTACCAAAAGCAGTGGGTGGGAGGCCCAGGCCCGCCAAACAGCGACTCAGCATCCATTGAAACTGGTATTTCGTGACTGGCAGCCCATCATAATGCAACAGCCCAGACCCCTCCTTAACGGGTCGCACCCCCACGTATTGCAGTGCCAGCCTCACCGGGCAACGCTCTCTTCCAGCGCTGATACCATTGTAACCCAGCGCCCTCTCCCCACCTGATCCGTCTTGGAGCGTCGTAACCTGCACAGCCAGGACCTCTCACCCACTACCAAGTCCTCGACCAGCAAACGCGAATCTGCTCTCTTGGAAGGCGCTAACAACTCAGAAAATCGAAAGGCTCCGTGGAAAGCCATCGAGAACGCCAAACTAAACAAAAGCGTCTCAAACCTGGACGACTCAACTCGCCCTCCGGCCATTATTACGGCCGGCAACAAAGCCGCATCGATGGCCGCCTCCTATCTGGTGTCGACGGCGCAACTCGCGCCCACCCTTTCACTGCCTTCCGCAGAACTTCGCTTTTCGTTACGTCAGGGACGCCTCGCAGCTTGCAGAAAAAGAAATGCCTGCCAAGTACCGAGAAACCACTGCTCGTGACCTGTCGGAGACGTAGCGCTGCCACCTAACAGAAAGCAACAGCCGATGCCTGCTCTTACCTTGATGTTGCCGCCCCCGGACAAACTCCTCCCACTCACTCCAAGCCTGTCCGTACACCTTGCGCGTGTCCAGCGCGATTGACCGCAACGCTAAACCCTTCAGTCCGGTACGGTCACCTGCCAAACATAACCGGGACAGTGAAAACCTTGCTCTTCGGCCTTGGGAGCCAAACCCCCGAAATCTCTCCCACTGTCCACGCGACAACGCGTCTGCGATTTCGTTTTCCAACCCGAGCACGTGCTGCGTCCGGAACTATAGGTTCTTACGCAAGCAAGTGAAAAGCAGTTGTACAAGAACCCGTAGTACCACCAGCGATTTCGCCCTTTGGTTATTAATCGCATGTACCACGGCCAGATTAACTCCCTGAACACTATGCTGCGGTTAGCCAACCGATCGCCCCAAACTGCCAGCGCCACCATAATGGGAAAAAAGCTCCAGCAGCACCAGATCCTTTTTAAGACCTTCGCTATGCCACTTCGCCGGCCAAGATGCCGCACACCACGATCCCTACAGAAGACAGCCGAATCCAGAGGAACCCGCAGCATTGGTAAAAAACTGCAAACTCTCGCTGTCAATGGCTGGCGCTTGCCATATGCTCACCCCGTTGAATTCCTCCAGGAATGAAGCCCAAACGGCCAAATCCCTTTTTAACTCAGAGGACAAACGAACGAAATGATGCGGCCTGGCACACCCCGCTGCAGCTCTGTCGAGCTTCCTGCAGAAAACCCTGCCCATCGGTATCACCCGACAAGCAAAGTTCAGCATGCCCCGCACGGACTGAGCCTGCCGCAGCGTGACTTTACGCGAGCCGTTGAAACGGCGAATAGTTTCGCGGAGCTTTGACACTTCGTCCTGGGGCGGGCTACACTCTCCCGCCACGGTGTCAATTTCATTCCCCCAAAATTGATAGACAGGATGCCGCAGTAATCTAAAAGCTGACTCAACATCGATCTTAGCCATGAGGGCCCCGCTCCCGTAGCTGCGGACCATACCTAGCGTCTCGTCGAACGACTGATACACCACCGAGCAATGAGCCGGTGGTATGGCGTCGCTGACCGACGCTCGTGGCGGGTAAGAAAAATGCTGAATCAGCCGAAAGGCGCCCGGAGTCTTCTTTGGCACCACCCGAACCGGGGAGATGACCAAGTCATCCACCGGGATTGACTTAAACGGCCCCTCCATCCTGCTCAACCTGAGCTCCCTATCCACTTTTCCCGCAACACCATCGGCGAAGCTCGGGCGGATTGAAGGTTCTGTGCGCACGCACGGACATCTCGCTTGCAACAGGCAAGCGGAACCCGAACTTAAAAACATCTAACCAAAAATTTGCATCCCGTTTATTAGGATAAAGACCCAACCATTTACCCATAGTTTCCAACTTAACTGGCGCTGGTGCCCTGCTGAGCGGTCCCGCTCGCGGCCTGCTTAGGGTAGGGTTGTTTCCCCCGATTGCCCTGTCGTCCCCCTTTGGAACGAGAGGAGGCTGGTTGGGTTCCACCGCCCTGCTGGCAAGAGTGGCGAAAACGGCACTGTTTGTCAATGAACATGCTCCGCTGTTAAAAGCGAAGCATTTCCCCCGAGGGGCAGACCGCCCGCCCATGCGAACGGCCAATCCGCCTGTTTTGGCAAATGCCCCGTCCGCGCCCGCTCCCTGCGCTGACGACCCCCCGCGGCGCCCCCCCGTACCCTGTTCCTGGGTCTCGTCCTCCCGCTGGGATGCCCGGGTCACTTTGAGACAGACCTCCAGGTCTTTGAACGCGAAGTCCATGACCCGTAACCTGTCCTGCTTCTCCCGAAACTCTTGGTCATATCGCCGCCATTCCGAACCCCAGGATGTGCGCTGCATGTCGTGCACTAGATGAAGGTACCGGGTGATATTCACGTGCTCTTCCGGCCTGTCCTCCAAATAGCAAGCCGCAAACACCCCAATCCGGCCAGCCATTTATCAAAAGACCTGGAAGCTTCCGCCCCCATGCCCTTTGTAGCGGCCGCCGCTTTGTAATCCTTCTTCATGGCCTTAGTCAAACCAAATAGTCTACAAAGTCACCCCTACGTATCTGTTTGCGGCAGCTATCTCGCAGGCCCCGCGTCACTGCCGTATACCCGCAGCGCACTACCCCCGGAAGATCTCGCCTCTTCTTCGCCCTACGCTCCTCTTCCCACATTCGCCTGCCGCTTACGCCTCTTCTGCTGCTTTGCCGCCCTTTTGGCAAGTTTCTCAGTCTCCTTCCGTGTCCTAGCAGTACTATCAGCGTCGGACGTCTGCGATGCCCAAGAGGAGGATGAGGAGGGGGATGAAGAGTTACGCGAACTCGAGCTCGCGGCGGAATTTGATAAAGACTGTCCCAACTCACCGGATGCCGTCGACCTCTCCGACCCGGATTCTTCATCGTCATCCTTCCAATCATCGTCAATCACGAAGTCTGCCAAATCCCTGTCACCTCGGTCCTCTGTGGAAGATAAAACAAAAAAGGGGGGGGGGGGGGGGCCGGCCCCCACCTGCGGCGCACGCCGGGCACCCCGCGTGGAATACGCAGCGACCGTGCTCCCCTGCCGTAACCGGTCTGATCCTAGCTTATAAATGAATATATATATAAATCTCGCAGCCTTTTTCTAGTGCTGCATGCGTGATTTTGCGATTCACCTGGAGATTCCATCTGCCAAGTCCTTTGCCATGACCTATGCGGAGCACTGTTTCCAGGTGTAGGGTCCTTGCTTTAGACATGTTGGTTAAAACCCCGTACCAGGGTATTTCACAGCACTGCCACCCTTTTAACTAGGAAGAGAAAGGCTGTGAGTGATGACGGAGCAAGGCTATCGGATCCGGCTGGAATTACTGTTCTCTTCTTTACATAGAATCCAGAACATGAGAAATGTATATATATAAATAAATGGGGGAAAAACGTTTAAACCACCAGCCGACATGCCGATATACACCCTTAACTGTAACTCAGCTACGCGGTAGAGTTGGTATCCGCTTGCTTCGTTGTATTCCTTTCAGGATCTTTATAATAGAAGTCCTTTGGACATACAATAGTCCAAAGGATTATTTTGTAAAGTAGATCCTCACATTTCTGCATATACTTTTTCGCCATTAGAGGGAGCTATTGGCACACATAAAACATCCCTCTGATCTATACAGGGGGGGGGGGGGCTATCCCTTCCCCGTAAATGGCGCTCGTTTGGGATATTTAAGATAGCTGACTATTAAGACCTTTTTAATAATTCTAACCATATGGGGAGGCGCGCTATTGTACTGAGCGGCCTCTCCCCCACACAAAGCTGAGGAGAACTTCTCCTACAGCCGCCCGGAAACACTGCGGCGTCTCTGGTGTGCGCATGCGCTACGAGACCGTTTCACACCAAGTCCCGTAGCGGCGCCATACAGTGTCTCCCCGCACGCTGGTAATGTCCCGGACGCGGCTCTCCCCCTGGCCGCTGGTGATTAGCACCCATTCAGTGCCTGCCCGCAGCTGAGTAAATCTCCTCAGCTGCGTGCTCACTGCCGCGTCTCTCCCCTGCTCCCCGCCTCCGGCGGCTGAGGGCATGTGCACCGCCGCACGGCATTGGGATCTCCCGCTGGCTGGGCGCGCTGGGACCGCTCGATCAGGTCCCGCAGGGCGCCTCCCTGTTAGGGGAAACTTTGCGGGAGGGATCCCGGCCGCCTCACAGCGGTGTGTCCGCTGCGATACAGAGGGGAGGGGGAAACTGACCACAATAAATGGTTTCTAAAACCTGTCATATGCAGGAAGCTGTGCTAACTGGCCCTTAATACAACCAGTACTCACAGCCAGATGATTTGCAGAGGATCGCCTGTGCCTCTCCCAGTGATGCAGATCCCTTCAAAAGGGGATCTTTGTCTCCTCTGCATTATCAGGCTTTGTCCCCCTTTTCCTAGGGAGACGCAGCACTGTCTTGCATAAAACCAAATCACCAAGAGACTTAAAATGGCCTCGCCTTCCCTATATATATCAAGCCCTCCCCTTAAAGGCTGTACTTTCCTAACAGCTAGGTCCACCCCTCCCCAGATGTTTAACTCTTTTCTCTCCTATGCAGTCAATACTCTCTTCTTAGGTAAGTATCAATAATATTTGGGGATCATTGACTACTCTGACGATTCATAGTCAAGGTAGTACAGAAGATACCTCTCTTTTCGTGTATGTATAGTTTAATAAACACACTAATGTTTTTTAGCATAGAAAAAAATTATTTTAATTTCTGTGCTTTGGTCACTGCAAGGCAAACTACACTTACAGTACAAGACGTAGCCACACTGACTCACCTGAGGGACAGGTTCCTTAAACGAGACAGTCAGTAAAGTGTATCACTTCTATAAGTATCACAATTTGGAATTAATTTTATTGGTAGAGACCTCAGAGGGAGTTTTTATTTACTCACTCAACATTTTATTTCACTTCTCACTTTTGGCTATCCATCAGTAATAATGGTTGAAATAAAAAACTTGTTTGGTTGTTTACTGTGTGCACAGGGCACTTATAGGCCTGTATTCAATACGCTGCAATGTGTGGCCCGCAGTGTTTGGCTGCGGACATTGTGGTAGAATATGGCACTCCATCATTGGCAATTTTCTGCCTACCTCTGTGGAGTGCGAGGGAGAATTGCTGATGTCTGTGACCGCAGAATGCTGCTCCTCCAACAGATAGGGCCTTATTCAGAGTTGTTAGCAAACCAAAAAAGTTAGCAATTGGGCAAAACCATGTTGCACTGCAGGTGAGCCAGATGTAACATGTGCAGAGAGATTTATATATGGGTGGGTTATATTGTTTCTGTGCATTGTAAATACTGTCTGCTTGATTTTTACACTGCAATTTAAATTTCAGTTTAAAACAAACCCCACCCAAATCTAAATCTCTCTGCACATGTTACATCTGCCCCACCTGCAGTACAACATGGTTTTGCCCAATTGCTAACTTTTTTGGTTTTCTAACAACAAACCTGAAAAACAATGGCCCTCATTCCGAGTTGTTCGCTCGCTAGCTGCTTTTAGCAGCCGTGCAAACGCTAAGCCGCCACCCTCTGGGAGTGTATCTTAGGTTAGAAGAAGTGCGAACGAAAGGATCGCAGCGCGGCTACAAAAAAAGATTGTGCAGTTTCTGAGCAGCTCCAGACCTACTCCTAGCTTGCAAACACTTCAAACTATTTAGTTCCTGTTTTGACGTCATGAGCACGCCCTGCGTTCGGCCAGCCACCCCTGCATTTCCCCCGGCACGCCTGCGTTTGTATCTGTCACGCCTGCGTTTTTCCACATACTCCCCGAAAACGGTCAAGTTATCTCCCAGAAACACCCACTTCCTGTCGATCACTCTGCGGCCAGCAGTGCGACTGAAAAGCGTCGCTAGGCCTTGTGTGAAACTACTTCGGATGTTGTGAAAGTACGTCGCGCATGCGCATTGCGCCGCATACGCATGCGCAGAAATGCCGATTTTTAGCCTGATCGCTGCGCAACGACCGAAAACAGCTAGCGAATAACTCGGAATGACCACCATTACCCGTAACTAAATAGCCCTTTCCCCTGTATTACAGCCTATGGGGGTAATTCCGACTTGATCGCACGCTGACATTTTTCGCAGTGCAGCGATCAGGTTACTACTGCACATGCGTATGCACCGCAATGCGCAAGCGCGTCGTAAGGGTACAAAGCAGATCGTTGCTGGGCGATGGATTTAATGAAGAATCCATTCGCACAGCCGATCGCAAGGAGATTGACAGGAAGAAGGCGTTTATGGGTGTCAACTGACCGTTTTCAGGGAGTGGTTGGAAAAACGCAGGCGTGTCAAAGATTTTGCAGGGCGGGTGTCTGACATAAATTCCGGGACCGGACAGGCTGAAGTGATCGCAGCGGGTGAGTAAGTTCAGAGCTACTCAGAAACTGCACAAACTGTTTTTGTACCGCTCGGCTGCACAAGCGTTCGCACACTTGCAAAGCTAAAATACACTCCCCAGTGGGCGGTGACTATGCGCTCGCACGGCTGCAAAAAGTAGCGAGCGATCAACTCGGAATGACCCCCTATATACAGCATTTAAAATGAAATAGCAGTACATAAATAATTTTTCATGCTGGATCCCTTTAATAACATATATAGTTTTTTAAACCCCACATGCCCAGAGGTGTTTCCATGAACTAGTTAATTTCTGTGTCAAAACAATGTATTGCTGAGTGATAAGTCATCCAAAAATAACCGCTATGTAAATTAATTTGTATGTTTTTTTATGGTCATAACAATCCTAGTGGTGCTGTATGCATACCATTGGAGAAGCTGGCTTTTCTCTGATTAACACAGACAGCATTACTCAGCTCCCCTGGCAAAGTATTTCTGTCAAATTGCTCCGATAAAAGAGTGCAGCATTTTGATAAAAAGACACAAAAGTATAGAATACCATCACAATTCTTTAGCTTTCAGAGCTTTTGATTATCTCAAGTAAACGTGTTATTCTCAGAGCCATGTGACACCACGTGGGCCCCAATGCTAGAATGGGGAAGCCGTCAGTTGTGGAGTTGTGGCCACGCCCTACTCAGCATTTTATCCACTGGTACAAATGTGGTGATGTGTACTCATGCAAACCAAGGCAATAGGGTGATCATTGCCCCACCTCCCTGGCCAAGGGCGTAGCTACCATAGGTGCAGGGAGTGCAGCTGCTATGGGGCCCAGAGCTGAGAAGGGCCACCTTCCCTGTCACAGTTACATGTGTTATATACAAGGGCGTAGCTACCATAGGTGCAGGGAGTGCAGCTGCTATGGGGCCCAGAGCTGAGAAGGGCCACCTTCCCTGTCACAGTTACGTGTGTTATATACAAGGGCGTAGCTACCATAGGTGCAGGGAGTGCAGCTGCTATGGGGCCCAGAGCTGAGAAGGGCCACCTTCCCTGTCACAGTTACGTGTGTTATATACAAGGGCGTAGCTACCATAGGTGCAGGGAGTGCAGCTGCTATGGGGCCCAGAGCTGAGAGGGGCCCACCTTCCCTGTCACAGTTACATGTGTTATATACAAGGGCGTAGCTACCATAGGTGCAGGGAGTGCAGCTGCTATGGGGCCCAGAGCTGAGAAGGGCCACCTTCCCTGTCACAGTTACGTGTGGAATCCTGGCTGACGCAGGCCCTCCATACAGACCCAGGGCCTATTTAACTGTACCTGTCTCACCCCATTTTTATACATTTTGCACTCATTATGCCCGGAGAAAGCCCAATATGCACATTATCCAGAAAAAAAGCATGCCATCCAAATCTGCCTGCAACTCAAGTGTAAAGACAAAATAGAAATAAACAGAATTTTCAACACATATTTACATAATAAATAAACACCCAATGTTTTTTTTTAACTTTTACTGTTATCAAAGAGCCCTTTATTGAGACACAGAATGTGTTGAAAGAGGGGGCGATGTGCTGACACATTTCCTTCACACTATGTATATTATTATACTGTAAATTACACAAAAGTAATCTCAATGATATCATTTTGTTACACACTGTAGTAGGTAATCTAGGCACCTGGCGTTATTATAAATGACTGTTCAACCAACTAATGTGAGCTGCTTTTCTACAAGAAACATTAGGATATCTATTATGCGGCAAGACAAAATTAACGAACACAAAAATAATTTCAAATGCATTGATTCATCTACCTATATAAATAGGGTCACACTAGGCCACCATACATATACATGTCATATGGTCACTATTTAGGTTGGATTGCAGATTCTGCTAAAAAGCAGAATCTGTAGTCGTTTCTATCGCATGCTGGGGGAAGCCCAGCGTGCTGACCGCCCGCCCAGTGACTGTGGACGACCCCTGCTGCGAAGGCAGACGCACCACCGTCATCTTTTCCATCGAGCGACTGCATGTGACATCACGCTGCTGCACTGAAAACGGCGCCCACCCCCGCAATGGCGTGCCGTCACCCTGCGAATAACTCTGCCTGTCAATCAGGCAGAAGCATTCTCAGCCAATGTGTTCCGATTACATTGGCCGGGTGTGCACGTGCAGGACAAGACCTGCACGTGCAGATTGGCGCCGACAAAGGTAAATTGCAGTGATCGCAATGCGACCTGAATAACCCCCTAAAACCGTTCATATTTTGTAGCAGAAAAGTACAGTTTCTTATTGCTGCATAGCGCAGTGATTAATGATTGTAATGGGCCCTTTATCACAAATGTCCTGCCAACTTAAAATTGCCTAATTTTAGGCTTAAAAAAGAAGCCCTTCATATGTTTCATCCTCTGTGTCTCTGTTCACCTTCATGAATCAGATGATCCAGGGAAATGCAGAAATTCCCCTTGCTTGACGGTGAGCGCAGGGTCCGTACTCAAGACACAGTTCCGTTCTCATTTCTCAAGCCATTTTGCATCGGGGTCTGTAGCCTGCCCTCATCATGGGCCTGCTGATTATTATAGTTTCTGCAACATTTAACCCCTCCAACACTGAAGTTGAAATACTGTATATATTCATACCAGGGATCAGTATGAAAAACCGGCGGCCGGGATCAGTATACCAACAGCGGGATCCTGGCCTCTGGTATGCCGGCAGCAGGGCGAGCACTAGAAAGCTCCTTGCTGGCTCGATGCGCCTGACACCCGTACAGCCCTGTGGCGCAGGGATTCTGGCAGCGGTATTTCACCTCTAGTCGGGATTCCGGCGTCGACAATGTGACTTCTGGGATCCTGACTAGTAATATTGTAACCGCATCAGAATACACGGATGATATTTTTCTGGGTTCTGCTATTGTTCCAATTTCTATTTCAGTCTGTGATACAGTAGCATGCAATGAGCACATTTCCTCCCTTTTATCAATGTATTTTGTGACTGACCTAAGGTGTTCTTTAATCATATGTCTTTAGTCAAAATCTAAGGACACCGACTTGTGCTCATCAATGGAATATTCTTTTACTGGAAATGTACAGCAATGTGACAATGAATTGAGGTTCTGCTGGCGCCAGGGGGCTATTTGTAAGAAAGGTCTAACTGTTATGGACAGCAGGTGGTGGAAACACTATTTGCTTGAGCAGATCTTTCACAGGACTTGGCCAGAAATACTAGAAGTTGGAGCAAAAGCATTTACCAACCTCCACAGGTCAGGGCAGCTGAAACAAGGAAACATCTCCGAGCAGATCATGACAGACAACCAAGCTTCTACAACTGGCATCGAGCACACATTAGAAAATAGGGCAAGGTACAAAGGTTAGGTTCGTGGTGGTAAATGTATGACTGAAAGCTTGCTATTTAGGGTATGCAGAGTATCTCAACTCTTTTCAATATGTCTCTGTGTAAATGATTACTACAGTAAGTACCAGGGACGTGCGGTGAGCTAAATGGCTCAGGAGGCACTGGCCAGCACCAGAGCCAGATTTACACGCAATATATGAGCCAAAGGGTACATCTGGGCATTATACACAGGTGCAGCAGTATAAACTCCTGGAAATTTGTTGAGTTTTTATCAGAGATGTGTGGAAAGGATACACAGTTGAGGCACTGCCTCACCTGCCATAGACTTTTTACTCCAGAGTTTTGGCTACAAAAAATGATTAGAATAATGCAAAGATGATATTTCAAACATATTCTTTGTATTTTTCATGTACTTTATACAATCAAAACTCTGGTACAAACGTTAGTATGACAGGAAAGGCTCTGCCTCACCCCACCGCACGTCACTGGTAAGTACACCCTGAAGTGTGTTTGCTTATAACGTGCACCCACAGTCCACAGTGCTTTGCAAAGTACATCTATAGACTTATATAGTTTTCAGCTGAATGTGTCCTATCACTTTGTGGAACTCTGACAAGCTTAATGTTTAGTGTTTACCCGAGGTGAAGAGTGTTTTTCTCTAATTCAGCTTTGGTTTAGGAAATAAAAGAGGTGGGTGGTTGCGGAATCCTAAATCATTACAGTTCTCAGTTATAGGCTTGTGGTCTTCTACTACACACACACTTAACAAGAAATGTTAGCCACAAGCCTGAGTGGGAAAACAAATAGTTAAAGAACCTGCAAAGCTTTCTCACCATGGTTGTATTAAGTGTCACATTACAGTATCATTTTAATCACTGAATGTGAACGGTTATTCAGGTTTAGTTTTCTTTCTAGGAAAGAACCCAATTCAGCTTAAAGGATCTATTGTTAATATATATCCACACTAAAGAAAACATTCCACGTAGCATGGTGATTTGGAGTGTTTTTCTCTCCACCATTTATCACAATGGCGTTACCTACCGCAAATGCTTGTTTACAGAAAAAAACACTGCAGTCCTCATAGCAGCTTATGGGGTTGTGGTAAGCTACAATCAAATATTTCTCTGCACCATTCATCATCTTAAATAGGAGGAAGCTGTGATAACCACTTTCTCTAGCAAGACCGACAGAGAAAGGGGTTATCTCTGCTTCATAAATAGACTCCTGAATCCTTAAACCATGATGTAAAATCAGACGGGTGTGGATCATTAGATCGACAGTGTCTAGGTCGACAATGTTTAGGTCGACCACTATAGGTCGACAGTCAGTAGGTCGACAGGGTTGTAAGGTGGACAGGGTGTCTAGGTCGACAGGTCCAAAGGTCGACATGAGTTTTTTTGGGGTTTTGTGTCGTTTTCTTCGTAGAGTGACCAGGAACCCCAATTAGTGCACTGTGTCCCCTCGCATGGCTCGCTTTGCTCGCCATGTTTCGGGCAAGGTGCCTTGCTCCGCTACCGCTTCACTCGGTACAGATTACCGTTCCAATCGTAGTCCACGTGGATTGTTAAGTATGAAAAAGTTCAAAAAAAGAAAAAAAATTGTGAAAAACTCATGTCGACATTTTGACCTGTCGACCTACCACATGTCAACCTAGGAACCCTGTCGACCTTCCAACCCTGTCGACCTAGTGACTGTCGACAAATAGTGGTCGACCTAAACATTGTCTACCTAGACAGTGTCGATCTTCAGACCGGATCCCCATCAATCACGGATGAATACGTTAATAATAACAAAGGTCAAAGGGTTTCTACTTGGTTGGTTAGCAATCAGCTTTGACATTTTGTATAAAATGCTTTTAAGCTAAAGTCTATATTATGTAGGTTATGTATATTATATAGGTTATGCCTTTGGCATTCACAACTATTGAATTAAACGTTATAGATGTACTATCCTCTCCCGCAGCATTATCTGCCTTTCTCTGCGCTCCCGTTGTGTCCTCCACGCTAACTGGTCTCCTCCCATTGACCGGCGCTGCCCTTCGCTACCTGTAGTTTTCTCCACTTACCCTTGCTGGAAAGCTGGAAATCACTCACTCGTTCCGCCTCTTCACTGCCACGGCCACTCTGAACTCTGTGTTGGCTTAGCCACGCTCCCCATGTCTTTTGCGCACGCGCATATGACACAGCATCCCCACAGGCTGCTGCTAGGTGCGGTGCTGTGTCATAAACGCGTGCGTGAAAGACATGGTGAGTGCGGCTGAGCCAACACAGAGTTCAGAGTGGCCGTGGCGGTGAAGAGGCGGAACGAGTGAGTGATTTCCAGGGAGGGTGAGAAGAAACTACAGGGAGCGAAGGGCAGCGCCGTCCAGTGGGAGGAGACTAGTTAGCGTGGAGAACACGGGAGCGCAGAGAAAGGCAGATAATGCCAGCTTAGTACATACCGCACTCAGTGAGTTACCTTGAAATAGCTTGGGGTCTATTTATTAATCATTGGCAGCAGTATTTAATATACTGTATTGAATCGTACTCGAGTGATACCTTTTGAAGTACCACTACTGTCATGCCTTCATCATATGTTTGTTTTTTACAGCAATTTATGTTATAAGTGGTAAGCACAGAAGTAGCTTAATTTTGATCCTCATAAGCCACCTTAGCAAGCTTGGTACTGCATCCCGGTAAGACACTAGAGGCATCCATTTTACTTCCCTTCATGATCTCAGGGTAGATGCTAGAACCAAGTGAGCTAAAGGACCTCTGACGTCAGGGGGAAGAGCTAGGCCGGCAGGTAAGTACTTTCACTATCCACGCCGCCAACTACTACCTTTAGTAACCTGGTGGCGAGAGAAGCCTACCGAGCCTGAAGCGCGGCAAGCGAGTCTGCGAGGGTACATTTCGTGTACCTTGTTCGGGCTTTGCTCTTACCCCTGGTGATGTCAGAGGTCCTTTCCCCAACTAGGTTTTAGCCATAACCATGATCTCAGCCAGACATCGACCTACATGGTGAGCGTTTCACACCTCTAAATCTGCCATCACATATCTGCTAACAGTCAGTCATGTATGTGTGCTATGATTTTATATGTACAGTACTCCAGTATTCTATTGCACATGTAATTTATTATTTATTGTTTTTACAGTATGTTTGCATATTTAGTTATGCTAACTTTGCATTGCATTCTGTCTGTGCATGTGGGAATTGCATTCCTTCATTTATTTTCACAATTTCCTCTGTTATATAATAAATACCCTTGGATCATCACATCTGATTAGGATTATTGGAAATCAGAGGTGGTTATGCTGTCTGTTTAAATCTGATCAAGGAGATCTCAGTGAGAGCAGAACAGTAAAACATTGGATGCTATACTGAGAAGAGCACATGTGTGTCTATGTTTGACCTTACATAAGAGGGATAGGTCTTTTAAACTCCTGTATAGTTGAACAATGGGGGTAATTCTGAGTTGATCGTAGCAGCAAATTTGTTAGCAGTTGAGCAAAACCATGGGGGTAATTCCAAGTTGATCGCAGCAGGATTTTGATAGCAGTTGGGCAAAACCATGGCCCTCATTCCGAGTTGTTCGCTCGGTATTTTTCATCGCATCGCAATGAAAATCCGCTTAGTACGCATGCGCAATGTTCGCACTGCGACTGCGCCAAGTAACTTTGCTATGTAGAAAGTAATTTTACTCACAGCTTTTTCATCGCTCCGGCGATCGTAATGTGATTGACAGGAAATGGGTGTTACTGGGCGGAAACACGGCGTTTCAGGGGCGTGTGGCTGAAAACGCTACCGTTTCCGGAAAAAACGCAGGAGTGGCCGGAGAAACGGAGGAGTGTCTGGGCGAACGCTGGGTGTGTTTGTGACGTCAACCAGGAACGACAAGCACTGAACTGATCGCACAGGCAGAGTAAGTCTGAAGCTACTCTGAAACTGCTAAGTAGTTAGTAATCGCAATATTGCGAATACATCGGTCGCAATTTTAAGAAGCTAAGATTCACTCCCAGTAGGCGGCGGCTTAGCGTGTGTAACTCTGCTAAATTCGCCTTGCGACCGATCAACTCGGAATGAGGGCCCATGTGCACTGCAGGGGAGGCAGCGTTCGCCCAGACACTCCCCCGTTTCTTCAGACACTCCCGCGTTTTTCCCAGAAACGCCAGTGTTTTTTCGCACACTCCCAGAAAACGGCCAGTTTCCGCCCAGAAACACCCACTTCCTGTCAATCACACTACGATCACCAGAACGATGAAAAATCCTCGTTATGCCGTGAGTAAAATACCTAACTTTTGTGTATAATAACTAAGCGCATGCGCTCTGCAAACCTTGCGCATGCGCAGTAAGCGACTAATCGCAGTATAGCGAAAATCGTCAACGAGCGAACAACTCGGAATGACCCCCTAAATCCTTTACTATCTATCTGCCTGCTTAAATCCCAGTGTGCCAGTATTGCCGGCTGATCCATTTTTAATAATGTGCATAGGTGTAAGAGAATTATATTGTGCTTTAATCATTACTTTTGTTTTTATCCAATACTATATACAGATGTAGCCATGCTAATCATGGCTACATCTGAGGGAAATGTGCACCCTCGGCGCAGCTATGCGCGCCTGCGCCTAGCCGTGCCGAGCTGCGGCATTTGCCACGCCTATTCATTTGAATGGGGCACACACACGTCTTAGACATCCAGATGTACGCGGTGCAGTCACGCCTAACACAAGGTGCAATTGCAGTAAGATGTAGCCACGACAAGAATGGCTACATTTGTACAGTTGTAATCACTGTTAGCATCAGAAATGAATGCTGTGGTGGTTATGACTGTGTATTCCCTCCTCCTGAGGTGCTGTTTCACACACCATACTATGTGTGCCCACGCCAGCAGCTAGCCGCTACCCTCTAACAGATGCCGAAGAGTGAGTGTTAACACCGGGGTCCCAGTTAGCGGGTCACCAGTGCGGTTTGGCAGCATATCACGCAGTGGTCGTGGGCCACGAGCTGCGGTGCCTGCTGCGGACTACACTGGCTCAGCAGGGCTTTATGCTCCACAGGGTGCTCACTGTCAGTAGGCATTGTGTGTACTGTGTATATTGCTTCAGCCAGTATAAACAACTTAGTGGGACCGTGCGCCATAACAGGGGCGGGGCTTCCCAGAGAGCGGGAAGGCACCATTTCCTGCTGCTGCAGATCACAGGCTGTATGCACGTTGCTCCTCCAAGGACCCACGCTGTTACAGACTCTGTACTGGTACCAGTGGGTAATAGCAGGGGGGGCAAGCACATCAGTGGTAGCACCGCTGCACATAATAAGGTGATACACATACTTTTACACACTGCGCTGCTGTGTTTTGTGCGCTGGTCTCCGTTTCTCTGTGTCACTCCAGGGGCTCTCTAGGGTCTGTGTGGAGGTGTTTTCAGTGAGTTTGAGCTGCATTATCATTGTGTACAATATGTCTGTTGACATGGTTATGTGTACTGCTTGTAACTCTATCCCTTATTCTGCGGAGTCCCTCATGTCTGAACAGTGCTCCGTATCTCCACAGGGACACAGTTCACAGGCACCTGACTAGATACTTTTAAGAGCATGATTCACAATGTGAATTCAGAACTAGCTGCAGCGAAGAAGGAGAGACAGGTGTTAAAAAAGTCTCCTGATTGTATGGCTAAAGCAGCAGATACCAGAAAGGCTTCTCAGCCCCCTCTGTTGGTTTCACAGAAACGCTCACTGCCAGGGGTGCTCCAGTCTGATTCAGATTCTGACCAGCCTGAAGTAGATGATGATGATGATATGGATGAGGACAGGTCTCTGTCCCCCGAGGTGGAGGCCCTCCTTTATGCAGTAAGAGAGGTTCTTCACATACCCGATCAGGAGGCAGAACCAGATGAGGAGTTGTACTTTAATGTTAGACCCAAGACCTCAGCCACATTTCCTGTGTCTAAGGAATTAAACTCCCTGGCCAGGGAGGCATGGGTGAACCCTGACAAGAAATTCAAAATTCCTCAGAGGTTTTTATCTACATTTCCCCTCCCAGCTGGTGACAGGAAGGTATGGGAAAACCCTCCATCAGTCAATATGTCTGTGTCCAGACTGTCTAAGAATTTGGTACTGCCGGTGCCAGGGGCTATATCCCTAAAAGACCCTGCTGACCATAAAATTGAGACCACTCTCAAGGCAATATATATGACAGCGGGCGTAGCACAGCGCCCTACAATAGTTTGTGGTTGGATTTCTAGGGCAGTAGTCAAGTGGTCTGATAATATTATTAATGGATTAGACACTCTGCCCCAGGATGAAGTCATTACAGGATGCTGCAAATTTTATGAGCAAAGCTGTAAAGGAATTGTGTAAGATAAATGGCCGCACTACTGCTATGGTGGGTAAGTCTACCTATCTGCCGTCGGCTGCACCAGCTGCTCGACGTTCTTACCCTGGACCCTCCTTGCAGTCCTTTCCTGTGGCAAGGTTCAGAGTAAGGGGCCGAGGGGTCTCCACTACTCCCAGAGGATCTCGTGGTAAGTCCTGTAAACCTGCATCTGCTGCATCTCTGGACCAGACCACAGGGTCCCCTGCCACTAAGCTTTCCGCGTGACGGTTGGCCCAAACAGCAGGGCGACTTTCAGGTATGTTCTCGCCTTCAACACTTCGCCCATGTGTGGGCAAAGTCCTGCCGTGATCCTTGGGTGAGGGACCTCATTTCCCAGGGATACCGGCTGGAATTTCAAGCACTTCCTCCTCACAGATTTTTCAAGTCAGGCTTACCAGTTTTACCCGCAGTAAAAGTTACCTTGCAAGAGGCTATTCAAAAATGTTTGCAGATGGGAGTGGTGGTTCCAGTACCTCCTCCGTTATGCAACAGGGGTTTTTACTCCAGTCTTTTTGTCGTTCCAAATCCAGATGGTTCGGTGCGACCCATCTTGAACCTGAAGTCTCTAAACCTGTATCTGCGGGTGTTCAAATTCAAGATGGAATCCCTGCGGGCAGTGGTGTCCGGTGTGGAGGAGGGGGAATTCCTGGTATCTCTAGATGTCAAGGATTCTTACCTACACATTCCCATGTGGCCTCCTCATCAGGCTTACCTCAGGTTCACCATATTGGAAGACCATTTCCAGTTTCAGACCTTACCCTTTGCCCTATCCACAGCTCCGAGGGTCTTCACCAAGGTCATGGCGGAGATGATGCTGCAACTGCACATGATGGGAGTCGACATAGTCGCCTACTTGGACAATCTCCTGATAAAGGCTATGTCCAGGGAGCGCCTACTGCACAGCATCGGTCTGACGACTCGCCTACTTACGGATCATGGATGGATCCTAAATTTTCAGAAATCTCACCTGGAACCGGCCCAATGACTTCAGTTCCTGGGAATGATACTAGATACAGTGTCTCAAAAGGTGTTTCTTCCAATGGACAAGACCTTGGCTATCCAAGCTATGGTCCGCTCAGTGCTCCGTCCTCGCAAGGTATCCATACATCTTTGCATACGTTTGCTGGGCAGGATGGTAGCTGCTTATGAGGCAGTCCAATATGGCAGGTTTGATGCCCGGCCATTTCAGCTGGATCTGCTGGACAAATGGTCAGGGTTTCACTTTCACATGCATCAGGAAGTGACCTTATCTCCGAAAGCACGGATTTCTCTATTATGGTGACTACAAGTTCCTCACCTGGTAGAAGGCAGGAATTTCAATATCCACTCATGGATTCTACTGACAACGGATGCCAGCCTCCGGGGTTGGGGGGCTTTGAACTAGGGGGCCCAGTTCCAGGGGACATGGTCAAATCAGGAATCTGCTCTGCCGATAAACAGCCTGGAACTCAGGGCAATTTACAGTGCCTGCAAGCTTCCCATCTCCTGAGGGATCAGGTGATCCAGGTTCAATCAGACAACGTCACGGCGGTGACGTACATAAATCGACAAGGGGGAACACGAAGCAGAGCGGCGATGTGAGAAGTGTAAAAAATTCTCTGCTGAGCGGAGGCCAACGCAAAGGCCATTTCAGCCATATTGATTCCAGGAGTAGATAACTGGGAAGCAGACTTCCTCAGCAGACACAACCTCCATCTGGGAGAATGGAGCCTACATCCCCAGGTGTTTCAACAGTTAATTCACCAGTGTGGCTGTCCGCAGATAGATCTGATGGCTTCTCATCTCAACAAGAAGCTATGCTGTTACTGTTCCAGAACGAGGGATCCGCAGCCTTTAACAGTGGACGCGCTGACACCACCATGGACGTACCAGTTTGTGTACCTGTTCCCTCCTCTACCGCTAATCCCAAGGGTTCTAAAAAAAACTAAGAAGGGATTGGCCTCGACGGGGGTGGTACTCGGACCTCTTAACCATGGCTCTGGAGGATCCCTTACCTCTGCCGCTTTGAAAAGATCTTCTTCAGCAAGGTCCGTTCTTCTATCCAGACTTACCGTGGCTACGTTTGACGGCTTGGAAGTTGAGAGGGAGATTCTAGCAAGAAAAAGTCTTCCCTCCAGGGTTATTTCCACTATGGTCCAGGCCAGGAAGAGGGTTACGTCAAAACATTATCATCATATCTGGAAAAAGTATGTTTCACAGTGTGAAAGTAGAAAGGTTTCTCCAGTGGAATTTAGAATTGGTCGCTTTCTACTTTTCCTGCAAGCGGGAGTGGATATGGGTCTATGTTTAGGCTCCATCAAAGTGCAGATTTTGGCGCTATCTATTTTCTTACAGAAACAACTTGCAATGTTACCGGAAGTACTGACTTTCCTAAAAGGAGTTCTTTATATGCAACCGCCCTTCGTACCTCCCACGGCTCTCAATGTGGTTTTGTCTTTTCTTCAATCGGACTGTTTGTCCAAATAAAGTGATGATAAAAGGCTAAACCACAATGGTTGTGTGTTTTTATATATATATGTTCTCCCAAGTTGGGATGTATCTATTAGGTTGCTAAAGTGAATATGTATTCAGTTGCTGTAACAATTTCAACTTACAGAAAGGATAGAGTTGTGTCTATTTCACACACTGTATGTTTTGAAGGTAGTTCAAAGTTGGTCCTGTGTCTATACTTATTATCACCAGAATGTAATATTTATCGGTGTGCGCACCACCAATGAAATATATTTTGCAGACCTATCGCATACCCCTTTCTGTGATGGATAATATATTATTTAATGATAAGGAATGGCCATTCCATCTATTAATTATCCCAAATTTTCAATAAATGGTAGCCCTAATGTACAATTGTTACGATATTCAAATTCATATCAAGTCATCATGTCAGAAATTTTGATAGTGTAAACTTGCTGTCTTATAAATAGTATAATAGTGTGCATATTAGCTGATCATTATACAATTAATAGTAGTATAATCTCAGATATCTCTGCATCAATTGTCAATAGTTATTCTGAGACTAGTATATATAAGTGCTCAGCAGCATTGCATATCTCCTATATCAGGGATCACTCGTCAGTGAATCACCAGAGTCTGTCTTTGTGTTTTATCTTATCCAAACATCTAATGTATATTCACCAATACGTGATGTGATGTATTCACTAGATAGCTCTGGGTTCCCCAACAATTAATATGTGATCCCAGCTAGCGGTTGGTCCATCAATATTTTACTATTATAGCAGACCGCCTCCTAAATTACTGATAAATATTGTAACATGCAGTGCATAGTCCTACTTGATTAGGTATTATATAGTGGGTCCCCAAATATATGAGTAAAGTTCTTTAAGTTAGCCCATGCACATACCCCACTGTCCACAGAAGAAACACCCGCTAGTTCATTAACATTACATGGCTAGTTGCTAGAGTGTGGACCTATTATCCAGTTGTATATCTAATGTTGCCTCACTCTATGTGAGCAGGATGAGGCTGTGCGCACTGACAGCGGGAACGGCTGCCACATGTATCCCGCTGTCCACAGCCCACCCCCGCTAACTGATCTGTAGTGTAAGATCAGTTACCAATGGTGCTCATTTGTGGCACAGTATTGTAATCACACACGTTAATTTGTGTATCTCCTATTACATGTGGATCTTACGGGGGTCATGCCTCACACATTATTGGAAAATAGACCTATTTATCAATTATGTATCTTATGTTACCTATCTCAGTGTGAGCGGGTTCAGAGGATGAGGTTGTGTGCGCTGACAGCGGGAACGGCTGCCACACGTATCCCGCTATCTACAGTCCACACCCGCTGACTGAACTGTAGTGTAAGATCATTTATCAATAACGCTCATTTGTGGCACCCAATATTATTATTATCACACACACACTAGTTTATAAATTGAAATTTCTTACCTGGAAGACTGTGATGTTACTAGCATTGGTGTCTGCCAGACGTGTCTCTGAATTGGGGGCCTTATCCTGTAAAAGCCCTTATTTGATTTTTCATGAAGACAGGGCGGAACTCGGGACCCAACCTCAGTTTTTGTCAAAAGTGGTGTCAGCTTTTCACGTGAGTCAATCCATTGTGATTCCGGTGTTGTCTGACGCTTCCGTTGGTCCAGAGTCCTTGGATGTGGTGAGGACTCTGAAGGTTTATGTCAAACACACTGTTCATTATTGTTAATCTGATTCGCTGTTTGTCCTTTATGATGCCACCAAGATTGGTCGTCCGGCCTCTAAGCAATCAATTGCTCGTTGGCTCAGGTTGACCATTCAACAAGCCTATACTTCGGCGGCTATGCCTTTGCCGATGTATTTTATGGCCCACTCGACGAGATCTGTGGGCTCTTCCTGGGTGGCTGCCCGAGGTGTCTCGGCCTTACAGTTGTGCCGAGCTGCTACTTGGTCTGGTTTGAACACTTTTGTTAAGTTCTATCGGTTTGACACTTTGGCCAGGGATGACCTTCAGATTGGTCAGGCAGTTTTACAGGGGTCTCAGCACTCTCCCACCCGTGTTGGAGCTTTGGAACTTCCACATGGTACTAAAGTACAGTTCCCCAGTATCCACTATGACGTAAGAGAAAATAGGAATTTAATACCTACCTGTAATTCCTTTTCTCGTAGTCCATAGTGCATACTGGGGGCCCGCCTCAGTGCTTCGATTCCTGCTTACCTGAGTAGTTGGCCCGTTGTTGCGATCCCCTTATATTGTTGGGATAGCTGTGTTATCCTGGTTAGGTTGGTGTTGCTATCCTCCCTTCTGGTTAGCGCCCTCCTTTTTGGTTATGGTTGTGTGTTGGCTTAGTGCCTCACCACTGATGTACCTATTTTCTTCTCTCGTGGTATGTCGTCTCCTCGGGCAGTTTCCTAGACTGAGTCTGGTATTAGGGGCATAGAGAGGAGGTGCCAGCACACACATACACACACTAAAGGTTTTAAAGTGCCAGGCTCCAGTGGACCCGATCTATACCCCATGGTACTAAAGTACAGTTCCCCAGTATCCACTACAGACTACGAGAAAAGGAATTACCGGTAGGTATTAAATTCCTATTTTTTCACTCTCTCACCATTGATGCGTAGGTGCGTTTTTCTCGGGCCAGGTAAGTACAGTAGGTCAAAATACCATATTTGAGGCGACAGAAGGGATGACTGGTTTAGGCAAGGTTAGTGGGTGGGCGGGTAGTCTGGGCAAACTCTGCATAGTCTCTTAATGTCTAGAGGGACGGGTAGTTCTTCAGCCATGGGTCCCCAGAGGTTTCTTCCACAAGGGGTTTTTTCCTCTCCTGAGTGCTGAAGGATGACTCTTCATGAGTCATGAGGCTATCACCATCTTGTTCCTCTTATAGGACAAGTTTGTAAGATTACTGGACCAATCTTAGTCTGAAATTCCCTATTTTAGAATGCAGAGTAAATAATAATATGAATAATTACAAAATAATAATAATAATCCTCATAAGAAAAAGAAGAAGACAAAGAAGAAGAAGAAAAAGAAGAAGAGGCTACATTTTACTTAAAATAAAAATAGACATTTATTTTTTAAATATATTTTGCTTGAAGTTGTCTTTCTTAATAAATTCTTTCAAAAGGTGAAGAAATTACACATATTCGGGGAGGCAAATATATTAGGAGAGTTCAGAACCATGCATTGTTTATTCTACACAAGAGAGTACCAGGCGAGGCAGCCATGTTGGGTGCACTACAGAGGTTACACTGTGCGATAAGCAAAACATGGCAGTAAGGCATACAAGGGTAAAATGAAAAGCAACTAACAGGACACCTAGGGGGTCATTCCGAGTTGATCGTAGCTGTTCTAAATTTAGCACTGCTACGATCATCTTCCAGACATGCGGGGGGACGCCGAGCACAGGGCTAGTCTGCCCCACATGTCAGTCCGGGCTCCCCTGCACAAGTACAAAAGCATTGCACAGCGGCGATGCTTGTGTACTTGTAGAGTAACTCCCAGCCAGCGCAGCTTCTGTGGCTGGCCGGGAGTTACTCGTTGACCCGCACGGTCCGGCCACGCTTGCATTGACCGAACCGCGCACCGAAAACGGCGGCTGGCCGGGAGTCACTCGTTGCTGCCCCGGGTCACAGCAGCTGCGTGTGACGTCACATGCAGATGCTGCGACCCACCACCTGCACGGTCCGACCACGCCTGCGTTGATTGAACCGTGCCCCTAAAACGACGGCCAAATGCCACCGTGCCGCCCCCTGCCGCCCAGCGACCGCCTCTGCCTGATCGCTAGGTAACGATGGCCTTCGGCCATCTGGCATGCGCCGGTGCACTGCGGTGTCGGCGCATGCGCAGTTCTGACCCGATCGCTGCGCTGCGAACAACTGCAGCGTGCGATCGGGTCAGAATGATCCCTGCGAGTTCTGCAGCTTACACAGTAGGGAAAATGGACTTACTCTGAAATCGCTTTTAGATAATTTTTTCCTTTATGACAATTTTAAAGTAAGCTGAGGGGAAAATAGCAAAAGAGGGTCCAGTTACATATTTAAATAATTTACAATAAAAAAAATCTGACTAAAAAATAAAATAAAAATGTATAATTATTCTCCAACACTCCGATTGCATAAAATATATATATGAATCCCACATAATCACTGTTACACACTGGTTCTCACTGAGCGGAGGTTGAGGCGAGAGGCGTGTCATTCAGCTCCCCAGCTGATGAGTGTGTGCAACAGGTAGCAGTGCAGGATCACTGGAAGTGTTGTGGATCTCTGATAATCTCAGGTCTCTGAGGAGTTAAGTGAAAAACTACTGTGTCCCACTGTGATGCTCTAAGACTTTGATAAGATGGCGCCGCACCTATGTGCAGTATTTAGGTCAGCAGCCATCTTGGTACAGGGAGTGAAGCCTGGATAATAGGATAATAATGATAAACCTCCCACATAGTCATCTAAATGGGATGTAGTCACCATCCCGGCAGTCACCATACCTCCGCCGGGATCCCGGCCACCAGAATGCCGGCAGGGGGCTGAGGACTATTCCCACTCGTGGCTGTCCATGACTCCCATAGAGTGGGAATAGAACCTGTGGCGAGCGCAGTAAGCCACCTGAACCCGCAGCGTGGAGAATGCCGCGAGCCCGCAAGGGATTTTGTTTCACTCGCCCCCTGCCGGCATTCTGGTGGGCGGGATCCCGACGTCGGTATGCTGACCGCCAGGATCCCGGCCGTCGGTCAACCATACCCAACGCATCTGAATGACTGCTTGTGCCTGGTGTAGAATATTCAAATATGTGTAGTTTACTGTATACAAGGATTTAAAACCTTATAGGAACTGAGATCTAAAGTGTATTACATGCAGTTAAAAAAAAAAGTTTATTTTATGGCAGTGGTTCCAAACTGGGGGCCGTGGCATCCTGGAGTGCCTCGGAAAGGGGGGGGGGGGTAAGGGGGGCCCTGCAGTGGTGCCGTAGTTTGGTGGAACCAATTCAAATTATTTATACTTAATTTAATTGGCAAAACCTCACCACATAACTGAGCCTAAGGATGACATATTATAAACACAATTTACTTAATTTTATATTCTCAATAAGAAACTTGGCCTAGGGGTGCCGTGAAACAAATTCTGATACTCTAGGGCAGGGGTGTGAAACTAGTGGCCCACGGGCCACATATGGCCCTTACCACATCCTTTTGCGGCCCGCGGGCAGGGGTCCTTTTGCAGCCCGACCACCTTGCTTGGAGCGAGGGCAGAAGAGCGCAGCGCACGCCTCTCTTGCTCCTCCGTCTGGTGTCCGGCAGCAGCACGGGTATCTTAAATCAGGCGCCGGTTCGTGAGCCAATCAGAGTTCGCGGACCGGCAGCCAATCAGGAGCAGTGCCAGAGTGTTTGCTTTCTATGTGTGGCGCCATGTTCCCGAAGAGATCACCGGTGAGATGGTGCCACTGTCAGTTGCTACAGCACAGGCATACTGGGGAGGGGTAGCAAACTGGGGTTCCTGCCGGGCCCCTCCAGCAGCCCCTCCACCAATGCACGTCTTTCGGCGTTTTTGGGGCGTTTATATAACAACATGGTGGCGACACTGTAGCACAGAGATTTTCAACCTTTTACAACTCGCGGCACACTGAACAAGATTTAAATATTGGCAAGGCACATTCAAATATAATAGTGATGCATGGTGCAGTTGCGTGTCCTAGGATGTCATCTCGCAGCTTATCCATAGGTAACGCCTGAGCCACATCTGAGAAAACCAGAAGAGGCCAACAGTGCCCGGGCCCAAAATTAGAACTGATTCTGCAACCACTAAACCCAGTGGTATTGATCGTTCCAGGGCCTCAGTAGTGGCAAAACACTGACATGCCTGGCTCTGTTCCTATGGTGGCACACCTGGAGACTGCACAGTGGTTGAAAAACACTGCTCTAGAGGCTATATTTATGAAGCATTCTGTTTCTTGTGGAATGGAGCTGACAATTTAAAGTGGTTCTAACATTCATTGGAAAGCCTCAGCTCCAACCTACCGAGAAGGAGCAGGTTACAAAAGTCGCTGCTTCAAAAATATATCCTTAGTTCTCTCTTAACCCAGGTAGCATAACAATAAGTCAAAGGCACCCACATTCAACAGTTATGCCTTATAATCATAATAATAATAATGATAATGGGCGGGATGTAATGACGTCCGAGTTGGCCGGAGGAGCAGGTTGGCAGCCAAACTCAAAAGTTTTTTTAAAGCAGCAATCATTTACAAGGCAAAACCATGCCTTGTAAATGATTGTTGCTTTAAAAAAATGTCCTAGTTCGGTCAGCATCCCGCACCTCAGCCAACTCGGACGGCATTACATTCCGCCCAATATATCAACTGGACATTTTTTAGAGGCCAGCCATCAGTAACGACCACTATGCCATGCCACTAATTTTCTCAGGTCGCCCATATTAGGGCCCTGGGCCCGACCATACATGAATGTTAGCAATAAATGAAGGGTAATGGGAAAAAAATAACCAGTCAGTGGGCTTTACCCCATCCCACCTTATTATAATGTGCTAGTTATTTGCACTATATGCCTCACGTCCTAGTAACTTTACTAGTTCACCTGAAATATTGGTACAACTAACAAGCTGGCTACTTCCATTGTGTGTTCCAAGTGACCGGTCCACTGCAATGTGAGTCTGCTCTGAATCTTTATATTGCATGTTTTGCATCTGGCACTACTGCTTATGTGATGCATTGTCCTATTCATTTAGGCAAATTGTTAGTTTTAAGCTCCCTACAGGAAAAATCCTTGTTGATGAATTTACAGCGGAGTCTCCTTTTCTACAGTATTTGTGGTGATCCAGTCAGAACTAATTATTTACACTGTGCAACTTTGACAAGATGCTTCATCACTTGAATAGGCTGATTTATGCTAGAGTGTGTGTATGTGTGAGACGGCCATGAATTTTCTAAAGCAAATATAAAATACAGGCATACCCTAAGCTGTAATTCAGTCACCACTTGAACTGTCTCACATAGAATTTATATACAGTATATATATATATATATATATATATATATATATAGTTTTGTTTTCCTAAATAACAGGTGATGAAAAATCAGTCCTACAAACTAAAACTCAGATCATTTGTCTTTCACCGTGGCTCATTCCTTCCGTCCATACAGTATTTATTAGAAGCAAGCCGAGAATACACAGCACAGCCATGTCATTTTAATTATGAAACAATTATGTGGTACAGTAATTGGGAAATGCTACAGTCTTGGGGAAAGATGGGTTTAAAGAAATTACATTTATCACATTAAATGATGAAATTGAATGTCACTACAGTGAGTGGTATTATGCATGGGTACAACACAAGTACTTTCAGAAGAAGTGATAAATTAATTACGGTACTTGGGTAAAGCTATGAGTATGCAGTTAGGTAAAATGACCGAGAGGTGAACAGCTCTATGCATGTAGCCAGCGGACTTTTGGAGTAATGAAACAGCAGTAGTCCATTTAGAAAAAGTCATTATTTGCTGCACAAGTCCTAGGGGTATATTTGTCAGAGGGAGACCGCCCCTAAATTAGGTGAAATCGGCTTCTTGCTTTGTAGCAAGCATGGGCAGAAGGCAGGGCCGGATAAAGAGTGTTTGGCGCCCCCCTGCAAATGACAAATTGGCGCCCTCTCATCCATAAAAAAGGCACAGCGCGCACCGCAAAAAAGGGTGTGGTCACACAAGGAAGGGGCGTGACAACAATGGTACCCACAATTTATATTACGCCACACAGTATTACAATCTTATTCACATTACCCCAAACGTAGTGTCCCTGATTCATATTACACCGCATAGTAGTGCCCCTTATACACGCTATGCTACACAGTGCTACCCCTTATACACAATGCCCACAGTAGTGCCCCTTATCAGAGGTGTAGCTAGGTGCTATGGTGCCCGGAGCAAGGGTATGTTTCAGCACCCCCTCCTCTCTATTAGGGTGAGGCTGGGGCTGCTTTAGTGGTCTCGACATCTGGTCTGGCACCCGAAATGAAGGGGGCAAAGACGTGATTGGGAGAAGTGTGGACAATAATGTGCCGGGGGCAGCCTGACCCCTACATCCACCCCTGCACTCGGGGCGACAGTGAGTCATGCACACGGAGTGACAGTGGGTCATGCACTCGGAGTGACAGTGGGACATATATTTAGGACAGTGGGATAGGCATAGGGCGACAGTGCATGCCCCCCCCTTATCCGATTTTGCCAGCCCCCATATCGCTGTACCCCACCCACGCCGCCCTCTCTCCCTAGTAGCCACTGTACTGGATGGCATTATGTAGAAGCGTCTGTTTCCCCCTCCATCACTGGAGTCCCATCTTGATGCTCTGTGCAGGAGGGAGGCGCCTATAGTTATCCTGTGTGGCTGCGCGGGGTCTGATCCTTACTGTGTGCCGTGCCGGCTGGCGTTTCCTGCTGTACAAAAGCAGTCACAGGTGCCGTGCATGCACAAAAGATGACGTAGTTGGGTCTCTGGAAATCCGCTGGGTCCTAGTTCCCAGCAGCTGTGTGACTGCCCCCAGGCTGCGGCGATTGGCAGCGTGGTACTGATTCTGCTGTCTTAAAAAGAAGCAGTCAGAAACAACGTGGCGGGTTGGGGGGGGCTTAGTGGGGTGGAATAGAACGTCAATGTTTGCACTAATTTGTGTAAGAATGAGAGGATAGACAAAGCTCCAGATTCTTTCTGCTCAAATATAGAACACAGGAGCCTGGACTATGATGCTGAAAATCACTCTTGTCTATTGGCATAAAAATTATTAAACATGAAACGGGTCTCAGCTTATATCATCATCTTCATGCATAAAACATAATATACAACATGTTCATGTTTAGGCTACGTCCAGAAGGACTCTTCGTACTCTTTGTGAAAATGTAACAGGCATTTTTGTCCTGCTTATGACTCATCCATAAATATGAAAGATTACACCGCCCTCTCTTTCCACACCTGTGCCTGCCTTTATCTAAAGGAAAACACTGCTTAGAACAGTGGTTAGCATTGCTGTCTTGTAGTTCTGGGGACTATGGGGGTCATTCCGAGTTGTTCGCTCGCAAGCTGCTTTTAGCAGCTTTGCACACGCTAAGCCGCCGCCTACTGGGAGTGTATCTTAGCTTATCAAAATTGCGAACGAACGATTAGCAGAATTGCGAATAGACCCTTCTTAGCAGTTTCTGAGTAGCTCCAGACTTACTCGGCATCTGCGATCAGTTCAGTCAGTTTCGTTCCTGGTTTGACGTCACAAACACACCCAGCGTTCGGCCAGACACTCCTCCGTTTCTCCAGCCACTCCCGCGTTTTTCCCAGAAACGGTAGCGTTTTTTCGCACACACCCATAAAACGTCCAGTTTCCGCCCAGAAACACCCACTTCCTGTCAATCACATTACGATCACCAGAACGAAGAAAAAACCTCGTAATGCCGTGAGTAAAATACCTAACTGCATAGCAAATTTACTTGGCGCAGTCGCACTGCGGACATTGCGCATGCGCATTAGCGACTAATCGCTCCGTAGCGAGAAAAAAATACAGAGCGAACAACTCGGAATGACCACCTATGGCCCTCATTCCGAGTTGATCGCTAGCTGCCGTTGTTCGCAGCGCAGCGATCAGGCTAAAAATTGGCACTTCTGCGCATGCGTATGGGACCCAATGCCCACGCGCGGCGTACTTTCACAATAAACTATGCAGTTTCACACAAGGTCTAGAGACGCTTTTCAGTCGCACTGTTGGCCGCAGAGTGATTGACAGGAAGTGGGTGTTTCTGGGTGGTAACTCACCGTTTTCAGGGAGTGTGTGTAAAAACGCAGGCGTGTCAGATACAAACGCAGGCGTGCCTGGGAAAACAAGGGCATGGCTGGCCGAACGCAGGGCGTGTTTGTGATGTCAAAACAGGAACTAAATAGTCTGAAGTGATCGCAAGGTAGGAGTAGGTCTGGAGCTACTCAGAAACTGCTCGAAAATTTTTTGCAGTAGAGCTGTGATCCTTTCGTTCGCACTTCTGCTAAGCTAAGATACACTCCCAGAGGGCGGCGGCTTAACGTTTGCATGGCTGCTAAAAGCAGCTAGCGAGTGATCAACTCGGAAGGAGGGTCTATATTGTGTACTTTACCCAGGATGGTATCTGCTTCAGTTTCTGATTTCGCAAAAGCATACATGTAAATAAATTATTTTATTTGCCAATTTTTAATTGTGTTCAGTGGAAGTTCCGCTGGTTCGCCTATGTGAGAAGCAAAGGCATGGTGCTTTACATATGAATCGGTTTATCATGGCTCCACCCACTTCACTGGAGAAGTGGGTGGGATCCAGAAGGGCTGTCTACTGTCCTGGGAGCATGGGGGGGGGGGGGGGGGGGGCTGGGGGGGCTCTCCTGAAATTGTGTATGTGAATTTAGGTCTACTCACAGGGGGGGCCTTTTAGATATGTTGCGTCTAATTTGATTACAGCAACTATGATATTGTTATCGATGATTAAGAATAGAAAAAGTTTGTGTGTTATAAAAACAAATGGTAATAATAGTAGCCCTTATAATAGTTATACAATTTATAAAAGCTACAATTTGTGTTTATTCATTACTGAACGCATTACATAAAGTGTTCACTCAGTCACATCTCCACTTGTGATGGAATGGGTAAGACCAGGTGGCAATGAGGTGCTTGCACATAGGCACATGTTTAGTGAGAGCATGTTGAGGGAGTTTACACAGAATTGTGGGCTATACTGACAGGTGCATGCGTAGAGATCTATCTGATTTCAGACAAATCTCTTGCCCCAGGGTAGTGATAGTGGTAACCACTGTGGATAGGGGTAACCACTATGGATAGGGGTGGTGTGGTCATACCTCCCAACTGTCCTGATTTTCGCGGGACAGTCCTGTTTTTTGGGGACTGTCCCGCTGTCCCACCCGCGGGTCACAGTGTCCCGCGGTGGGTGGGGGTGGGGGCAAGTTGGGAGGCTCTGTCTCTCGCTGCCCTGCTTATCAGAGCAGCGGTGAATAGACGCTGTGCGCATGCGCACAGCATCTATTCACGAGTGACAGAGGGAGAAGGGGGCATGCCAGCAGCTCACAGAGCGCTGGGCATGCCCCCTTCAGTGTCGGACAAGTGCATTTGAAGACAGAGGTCTGATGAGAAGGATAAGTTTGAGACGCATGCTATACAGAACGAAACTGAGTGCCTGCAAGGACATGAACGATTATATTGATAAGTTATTGTCAATAGCCCAGCAGTTGGCATCTGTGGCGGCACAGGTGGATGAGTAAGAAGTGGCAATGGCGATGTTGCAGAATCTGACACCAGAATTTGATTTTTTGGGTGGTTGCTTTAGAGTCAAATGATACTATACTGGCAACAGAGATTGTAAGGGCCAAGCTACTACAGTTCCAAGAATGTATTCCTGCCGAGACCATAGCTGAGGGTTCTGCCTTGATCACAAAGGGCACAAAGTCTTAAAAGAACAAGTTCAAATGTTTTGTATGTCACAAGATAGGACATAAAGCTTCAGATTGTAGAATGAGAAATTCCAGAGGTGCGCAGAAGCAGCGTGACAAGCCAAATTAGTCAGCACTAAATGTAGCAGGAAGGATTGCTGGTACATGGACTAGGGGGGTCACTAGGCATTTCAGTTGCAATCAGCATTGGTTCAATTCTTTAACACTGTGTGTACCCACTACAGTTACAGGGATTGGAAACAAAGTCCTTACTGCATCACAAGCTGGGGCAATCACAGTGCGTTTAAGAATTGGAGGAGAAACAGTTGTTACAGATATCCATGTGTTGTACGTGCCAGATTTGGCAAGTAATCTCATTGCGATCAGCATCCTAGAGAAAAAGGGCTACAGAGTCCAATTTGAGAAGGGCACGTGTATGGTGCAAAATAAAAGAGGGACTGTTATTGCTTCAACGACCTGGTGCAACCAACTGTATGTCTTGGACACTGAGTAGTGTACTGCAATGATGGCTACTGATACAAACCAGTCAATGGAGCTGTGGCACAAATGCTTGGGTCATCTAGGATATGACAACGTCCAGAATCTGCTAGATGGAATGATAACAGGGATCACTGTGAGCAACGCTGAAAGACCCATGTGTGAGAGTTGCATAAAAGGCAAGCAAACTTGCAACCTATTTCCAAAGTCAGTTAGTAGAGCAGAGACACCAACTCGCAACCTATTTCCAAAGTCAGTTAGTAGAGCAGAGACACCACTAGCACTAGGGCACACCGACGTGTGTGGTCCACAATGGAGTTAGAATCGATCAGTAGCTACAAGTATTTCATGACTCTCATTGATGACGCCACAAGAATGACACACGTGTACTTCATTAAAGAAAAGAGTGAAGTTGTCAACAAAATTGTGGAATACAAAAACCTGGTGGAGACCCAGACGGGTCTGAAACTAAAGATCCTGAGATCAGACAACGGTGGAGAGTATGATAACAAAGTCTTAGCCGCATTCATTAGAAAATATAGCATAAAGCATCAGCTAACAATTGCCTACACACCGGAACAGAACGGTGTGAGTGAGCGGGAAAACCGCACAATTGTTTAAAGAGCATGGACTATGCTAAGTGATGCTGGCCTGGAAAATAAATTTGGGCAGAAGCAGTATCTACTGCAGTATACCTAAAGAATCGTGCACATACAGTGGCTGTCAAAGGTAAAACACCACTGAAGGCGTGCTCCAGAGAAAAGCCAAGTGTCAGTCATCTTCGTGTCTTAGGGAGCAAATCTTTTATACCAAAGGAGAAAAGGAGAACGTTAGATCCAAAATCCATAGAATGTATAATGCTCGGATACTGCGAAGAAAGCAAAGGAAACAGACTTTGGGATGTTACAAGTAAACGTCTTCTTAAATCCAGAGATGTGGTATTCCATGAGACAGCACCACAGAGTGGGGCAGTGGAGCAAGAAATGAATGTATTATTGGATGTACAGGTAGCAGAAAGTGTGTCTGAAACTGAGAGTGTCAAAGCAGACAACAAGTCAGGGAACAGAAGTTCCATGACGAGCAACAAAGGTGTTCCAGCCAAGAAATACAGTGAGGAGTATGCAAACATAGCTTACTGTGAACCTCAAAACATACAAGAAGCAAAGTCAAGCAGTGATTGGACAGAGTGGAAATCAGCAATTGATACAGAGCTGTCAGCACTGGATAATAACAGTACATGGACTATAGTTGATAGGCCAAGTAACCGTGAAACAATCAAGAACAAGTGGGTCTTCTGCAAAAAGTTGAATGCAGACGGGACAATAGCTTCTTACAAAGCCCGCCTTGTTGCCACGGGATATACCCAGAAGTCCGGAATCGATTACGGAGAGATCTATTCACATGTCGCAAGTTATAGCACCTTAAAGTTAGTGATTGCGATTGCTACACTACATGATCTACTGTTATACCAGCTAGACTTTGATTCTGCATTCCTAAATGGAGAGTTAGTTGAGGAAATTTATATGGAACCACCTGAACACTATGATGTGAATATATTCCAAACAGAAAAAGTTTGTCTCAAGCACAGTGGTCGTTGTTGGTATGTGAAGTTGGATGCAGTGCTACTAAAAATTAACTTTGTTAGGTCAGAGACTGATCACTGCCTATAACATAAGACTATGGAAGAAAAATTGTTCATATTAGCTGTGTATGTGGATGATTTACTTCTGGCAGGTCAAGAAAATCACATCATTGACGTGAAGCACCAGCTTAAACAAAGATTCAAGTCAAAAGATCTAGGCCCTGCAAATCACTTATTAGGCATGAAGATTGTACAAAACCTAAATGAAGGGACTGTCACTATTGACCAACAAACATACATTGAGGCAATAATTTCCAAATATGGAATGACAGATGCAAAACCAGTAAGTACTCCCATTGACAAAAGTGTAAAGATGGTCAAGGCCATGTCACCAAGCAGCAAGGGGGAGATAGAGGAAATGCAAGAAATCTCTTATCAAAATGCTGTTGGTAGTTTTATGTATGCAAGTATTGTGACACTTCCTGACATCACACATGCAGTGAGTCGGGCAAGCCAGTTTTCAAATAATCCTGGTAGACAACACTGGATTGCAGTAAAGCGAGTTCTAATGTACCTCAAAGGTACAAGTTCACTAATGCTGAGATTTACAAAATCAAAAACAACAGCTTGAAAGTATTTTGTTGATGCCGACTGGGGGTTAAATGAGGATGATAGACATACTGTTTACTTATGTCATACTGGATACTTGTTTGCACTAGCAGGTGCAGCCGTCAGCTAGGCAAGTAGGAAACAACCCACAGTTGCTCTTTCTACAACAGAGGCGGAGTATATGGCACTCACAAACTTCAAAAGAAGCACTTTGTATAAAAGAGACTTTATGTGAGTTAGTTCTTCTTTATCACAGTGAGATCATCAACATTAGGTGTGATAACAAGGGAATAGATCTTTCTTGTAGCACAAAGCATCATGGATGGTCTAAGCACATTGCTAAAAGACATCACTACATCCGTGAATTGGTGGAAAACAAGTCCATTAGTGTGGAATATGTTGCAAGTGAAGAAAACATTGCCAACATGTTGACAAAAGGACTGTCATCACACTTGTTACATGCATTCCTGAAGGAATGTGGACCGGAATATGTTTATTGTTGATTTGTTCTTACTGTTTTTGCTTCATTTATGTTTTTCGGTTACAGGTATGACTTTATTGAAGTGTTTGATAAAATGTCATGTTCTTTTAAATATGTGACCGGAGACAGTTGAGCGAGGGGGAGTGTTGGTAAATGGTGCACTCTGTGCCTGTCTCCTCATGCATAGGATCTCATGGGTGCATCCTCTAGTGTTCATCCCCTAGTGTCAGTGTCTATGTGAGGCTAGCGCATGTGCTGTTCCTCCATCTTAGTGACAGTGCAAGTTAAGTCTGAGAGCTGAGACCAGGGGGATAATTCCAAGTTGATCGCAGCAGGATTTTTTTTAGCAGTTGGGCAAAACCATGTGCACTGCAGGGGAGGCAGATATAACATGTGCAGAGAGAGTTAGATTTGGGTGTGGTGTGTTCAATCTGCAATCTAATTTGAAGTGTAAAAATAAAGCAGCCAGTATTTACCCTGCACAGAAATAAAATAACCCACCCAAATCTAACTCTCTCTACACATGTTATATCTGCCTCCCCTGCAGTGCACATGGTTTTGCCCAACTGCTAAAAAAAATCCTGCTACGATCAACTTGGAATTACCCCCCAGGAGCGGAGCTCAGTGAGAGCAGAGAGTGAGAAACTTACAGCGTTCCTGCATGTACCACGCTGCTGGAGCTATCATAGAGCTGGGCGGTGCATAACCTTCACAGCGGGAGTCAGACTGCACAGACGTGCAGCCCTCCATCCCTTACCACCGAAGACATCCCCTGCTGACATACCGCAGACACATGAGTATACTGATAAGTACCGCTACCATCACTGTGTTACTCTGTCTGATATAAGGGGCCAATTGCCTATTATAACAATACATCCAAGTCACCTGTGTGTATACTGAATAAACCTGCATTGCTGTTTAAACTCATTAAGTGTATGGACTAACGTCACTGCACCAGGCACCGCAATACTCTGCTAACATATCTCATATTGCATCTCTGACATGTCTAACTCATACTGTATCTTTGACAGGTTTAACTCATACCGTATCACTGATAGGTCTAACCCATACTGTAACACTGGCAGGTCTAACGCATAGTGTAACACTAACAGGTCTAACTCATACTGTAACACTGACAGGTCTAACTCATACTGTAACACTGACAGGTCTAACGCATAGTGTAACACTAACAGGTCTAATGTATATTGTAACACTAACAGGTCTAACTCATACTGTAACACTGACAGGTCTAACGCATAGTGTAACACTAACAGGTCTAACTCATACTGTAACACTGACAGGTCTAATGTATATTGTAACACTAACAGATCTAACTCATACTGTAACACTGACAGGTCTAACGCATAGTGTAACACTAACAGGTCTAACTCATACTGTAACACTGACAGGTCTAACTCATACTGTAACACTGACAGGTCTAACTCATACTGTAACATTGACAGGTCTAACTCATACTGTAACACTGACAGGTCTAACTCATACTGTAACACTGAGAGGTCTAACGCTTATTGTAACACTGACAGGTCTAACTCATACTGTAACACTGACAGGTCTAACTCAAACAGGCTGATTTTCAATCCTGTAACAAAAAATATTCACAAGAGAAAGAAAAGTAACAAAAGTCAATTCTGCAAACTAAGGTCTGAAGCTTTTCCATTGTAAAATCCATCTTCTTTTTTGCTGTCAAAAGTGACAGATTCCTCATGCAGGTTATGTTGTTATGAAAGCCACTCCAAATATTACTCCACAAAATATATTTCCTGCTATTTTCTCATAGGTCCGTGGCTGCAGCAGAGATAAAAAGAAATGTATTCCAATTGAAATATGGCATTTTGTCCATTTTATACTTACTGTAAGTGTTTTAGGGACATTTTAACCATTTGTAGATGCATAATACAATGGATTGGAGACATCCAGGGTGCCCAAGATCATAATCTGGTACCCAGAGTGTACAAAGAATTGTCCGTGGAGAGTTATACTTGATTGCTTTATGAATATTAATAAATAAACAATTCACTTTGTTGAAGATCCTACCATGACATTTTATAATCTCATCAATGTTTAAGACTCTCCAGGTTGTCACTAGCTACATTTTACTGGAAGTAATAGAAATAGAACCACAGCATGAGGCTGATTCAGAGATAGATGCAAATCACACAACTGCTGTGACTATGGGCCTAATTCAGATCTGCTCGCAGATGTGCTAAATTCAGCACATCTCCGATCAGTTTCTCAGCTGTACGGTGTGGCGGGCGGCCAGCACAGGGCTAGTCAGCCCCGCATGTCAGGCCCTTCCCCCCCCCCCGCAACTGTGCAAAAGCATCGCATGGCGGTGATGCTTTTACACCCGCTGAGTAGCTCCCTGCCAGCGCAGCTCCCAGGTCGCAGCGGCTGCATGTAATGTCACTGGGACGCCGGTGCCTGCCCCCACAATGGTCCGGACACGTCTGCATTGTCCGGACTGCGCCCGGCGCCTTTGGCACGCCCCCTCCCGCCCCACGACCACCTCTGCCTGTCAATCAGGCAGAGGTGATCACAGCCACGAGATACTTTTAGCATCTCACTGGGCTCCCGGGGTGCGCACTGCACAAAGGGATTCAGACTGCGATCTCGGCAGCGATCCAGTCTGAATTACCCCCTTTATACTCAGCGGCTGTGCGATATGTTAATGCTGCAGGAGGCATCTTGTGTAAATATACACCTTCTGCAAACTTCTCTGTTCCTCTGTTGTGTCCGAGGACGTAACGTTGGATCATCAGCATGACCACCAGTCACCAGAGTAACCCTCGGGTTACACAGGATGGCCGGGAAATTCAGCACACCCAGTGGCCAATGCGGCACTGATTTCTGTAATGCTACCTGTCGCCGCCCCGACGCTGCCCCTAAACACCAGCAGCCTTGTCAATCCTGCTGCAGCGTTTAGGCCACTGCGAGCGACGTCACAGCCTCAGTGGTGGATTTCATATCCAGATGAGATTGCAGTGTTCTTCTGGTGGGGCGGGGGGGTGGGGGGGGATCGGGGGGCATATTCAGGTTTGTTATCAAACCAAGAAAGTTAGTAAATGTTCAAACTGAAATCTAAATTGCAATGTAGAAATTAAGCAGCCAGTATTTACCCTGCACAGAAACAATATAACCCTCCCAAATCTAACTCTCTCTGCACATGTTACATCTGCCCCACCTGCACTGCAGCATGGTTTTCCCCAATTGCTAACTTTCTTGGTTTTCTAACAAACCTGAATAACCCCCTGAGTACACTGGCCACTCGCGTCCTATCTCTCCACAGTGTCCACCTCTGAATCAGGCCAACTTGAACAAAGGAGGGGCATGTTACATGTAGCTATCATCTGTAATTTTTCATGTGAAATAGTATTTAATTCAGTGTACAGTACATTGGGTCTAATTCATATTTGTATGCAAATCCGATCTGCTCATGTGCAGAATGGGTCCTGCAATGTCGTTTGCAGCCCCGTGTCAGCCACAGCATGACTGACATGTTGCAGCATTTGGTGGTGCGGCACTCGGCACTGTTCTTTAAAATACTGTATGTTACCCCCGTTTTGTAGGCATGGCAGATGCAGGGTTTGTATCATCGGGTGCAGACTTCATTGACCCGGGGTTCCGGACCCTATGGGTAGCCTAAAGCTTCAGCTTGCACAGGCTGGCCAGTGCCTAAAACCATCAGAACTCGTGAGCGATGGTCACGATGGTCAGGATGGTGATCCGACACTGGGTCCTCAGACGCAGCACTCAGATGCTCGCTAATGCTAACAGGAGGCATCTATCTCCTACCGATGCCTCCTGCGGCATTAGAATTGTAATGACATGGAATTGCAGGGATCCTTCCTTGCGGCTGTGCAGTTCCATACAAACATGAATCAGGTCCATTGAAACTTACTTGGTGTATCAAAAATAGACATAGATCTCATTAATTAAAATCTCTAAGTAGACTCAATGACACAAGCTAATAGCCTTAGGATGAAAATCTGTTCATTAATGAGAGACTGTGGTTTATTGCTAACATATATAAAAGTGAATATTTATTATATTATGTGTGTATAGATATATCAGGTCCTCTGCTAGTACATTCCCTGGCCTTTCCTGCTATGCAAATCACATATGTCCCAAAATCACATATGGCCCCAAATCACACATGTCCCAAATCACATATGGCCCCAAATCACATATGTCCACTAATCACATATGCTCCAAATCACATATGCCCCCCCCCCAAAATAAAAATAAATAACTGTTAGCATGCAGGAGTAGTTGTTTAAAATAAAAGCTCTCTTCTAGCATGGCTCCGTTGCTCCAGTGCAGTAGAAACAATGCTTTTCCTGCTACCTCATACCACCATTGATATATTTGTTGCTGCTGGACTGAAATTGGTTTCAGCAAAGCATTCTGTATTCATTGAACCATTGACTCAATAAAATCTGCTGCACTCTTCTCATTATTTTTCTGTGCAGACCTGCATCACGGAATGGCATAATGACTTGCTGCTTGTAATGAGTTGTCCGCGCCGTAGGCTTGTTACCATAACTTCAAGCCTATGTAAGCAGCTTCCTGTGAACAACAGGTTGTCAGTTTATTAAGCTTGTCTCAGTGAACCAGCACTCTGTATCTTTCTGACTGCCTTCCTGTGTTTCACCCCCTCTCTGATTCTTGACTCCTATGTCTTAGACCACAGGTTCTCAAACTCGGTCCTCAAGACCCCACACATTGCATGTTTTGCAGGTCTCCTCACAAAGTCACAAGTGAAATAATTAGCTCCACCTGTGGACCTTTTAAAATGTTTCAGTGTGTAATTAATACACCTGTGCACCTGCTGGGTTACCTGCAAAACATGCACTGTGTGGGGTCCTGAGGACCGAGTTTGAGAACCTATGTCTTAGACCATGCATGTCCAAACTGCGGCCCTCCAGCTGTTGAGAAACTACACATCCCAGCATGCCCTGACACAGTTTTAGCATTCTCTGACAGTAAAACTGTGTCAGGGCATGCTGGGATATGTAGTTTTACAACAGCTGGAGGGCCGCAGTTTGGACATGCCTGTCTTAGACCATAGGTTCTCAAACTCGGTCCTCAAGACCCCACACAGTGCATGTTTTGCAGGTAACCCAGCAAGTGAACAGGTGTATTAATTACTCACTGACACAGTTTAAAAGGTTCACAGGTGGAGCTAATTATTTCACTTGTGATTCTGTGAGGAGACCTGCAAAACATGTACCGTGTGGGGTCCTGAGGACTGAGTTTGAGAACCTGTGTCTTAGACATTGTGGAAATGGAGATAAGGAACATTTTGCTGTGAAAGCCACATTTAAAGAGTAGCAACACTTGTTGGAAGGAACTTCAGTTCTTTACTATTTCCACAGACCATGAAAAATACAAAAAATTTCAGTTTGTGAAAATGATTAAACTGAATTAAAAAGACAGGTCTAATAGCAATAACATAAAGCTTTATCCATATCTCCACTTTTGATAAGCGGCGATGTGGTACCCTGCGGCCCGCGTCCAGAAGGGCGCAGAGCCCTGGTAAAAGGAGGCAGAGTCTCGTGGGAACCCCCATTTGCGTCACTGTGGGGGCATGACCAGCACTCTCCAAGATGCTGGCCTGCCCCCAGACTCCCCCTGCATTGTGAATAAATGCCGTGTGCATGCTCAAAACATCTATTCTCATCTCCTGCATCTTGCCTGACATACAGAGCTGTAGTGTGTGCTCCCCCAACTAATCGCTCCACCAAACTCCCCACCCACCCCCTACCCCTGGTCTGTAATTGTTCAGCCAGCACTAATACACGGGGCAAACAAAATACGCCAGGGCAATGGGGATCGGTCCATTGCTGTTTATCCCGCCACAACCTGATATGGCCTGCCGAGTAAATGCTAAATATTTTCTGTGTGACCTTTGACAATTTATATTAGTAGTTTTGCATCAAGCATACACCAATATCTCTAATACCACTTTCAGACACACGATCCGGGAATTTCCCAGCTCAGACCCGGGTTTTTCACTTCAGCAAAATCCCAGGTATTTGCCGGAGATCCCCTTTCACAGTACACCTGAGACCAGGAAAATTCCCGGGTCGTCCCCTTTTAGACATAAGCCTGGTCTGCCCTGGCATTCCACAAGCCAGGGCTGCCAGTCTGCATATATGTCATACACACACGTCACATTCATACTCAAACACACACACACACACACACACACACACACACACACACACACACACACACACACACACACATACATGTCACACGGTAGCCCCCTCCCAGCATCACGGACCCTGCCCCTTCCCTGCATCTCGAACCCTGCCCCTTCCCTGCATCTCGAGCCCTGCCCTTCCCTGCATCATGGACCCTGCCCCCTCCAGGTATCACGGACCCTGCCCCTCCCTGCATCATGGACCTTTCCCTGCATCTCGAGTCTTGCCCCTTCCATGCATCGCGGACCCTGCCCCCTCCAGGCATCACGGACCCTGCCCCTCCCTGCATCACGGACCCTGCCCCTCCCTGCATCACGGACCCTGCCCCTCCCTGCATCACGGACCTTGCCTCTTCCCTGCATCTCGAGCCCTGCCCCTTCCCTGCATCGCGGACCCTACCCCCTCCAGGCATCACGGACCCTGCCCCTTCCTGCATCATGGACCCTGCCCCCTCCAGGTAGCCCGCACAGCCTATTAGAGGCATCTAAGTGCGACCTGGGAATAAAATCCCGTGTCGCACTATTCACACTGAACTCAGGTTTTCTACCCGTGACGAAAAGCCCCGGAAGAGCCCATGGTCAATAGCAGGGGTGCCGAACCGGTAACGTGTTCCCGGGTTAGTACCTTTCAGACATACAGAAATCCCGGGTTGATGCACGTTCACGCGCAAAAAAACAGGATTTTAGAGTATGTCTGAAAGGGGCATAACTTACACCCTGTGAAGAAGTCTTCTCCTTGTCCTTCTCCTTCTTCTTCTCCTTCTTCTCCTCCTCCTCCTCCTTCGCAAAAGTAGCATGAAAAATAAAATTAAAAGACCAAAAGATTGCTCTTTTGTGACAGGTAAGATGCAGAAAGCAGATTATGTCAGGTGGCTGCTCCACCTTCTAAGGAACTTGCTAGTTTCCTTGCAAGGTTGATTGCAAAACAACATTTTCCTTTAATGGGCAAAACAATGTTGCAGTGCAGGTGGGGCAGATGTAACATGTGCAGAGAGAGTTAGATTTGGGTGGGTTATATTGTTTCTGTGCAGGGTAAGTACTGGCTGCTTTATTTCTACACTGCAGTTTAGATTTCAGTTTGAACACACCCCACCCAAATCTAACTCTCTCTGCACATGCTATATCTGCCCCACCTCCAGTGCACATGGTCTTGCCCATTAGAGGAAAATGTTGTTTTGCAATCAACCTTGTATCAGGCCCAGAATTCCATGATTCATTATACTAAATATGTATAGGATTTCACAGATGCGTGTGATTCAGATGTAATAAAATATGAGGATTAAAGAAACAGTTCATGAATCACAACATTACAAGAACAGGTGAATCTACATGAACATGATAAAAATGTGAATAAAACTGATTGAAATATTTTGTAACCAAATGGTAGAGAAAACAAGAGTATCTCATTAAAATTTAGTGTACCAAACTGTGGACACATGTTTATTAGGTATACCCAGTGGTGCAAGTAGAAAAATTGTCTTATAGGTACCGTGTGCGCGCGCCCAAAAAGATGCGTGTGGCCAAATGCCACATGGGGCGTGGCCAATGAAAATTAAGGCGTGATACACATATGGGGGGGCCAGATACACATATGCCCCAATAGTGCCAGATACACATATGCCCCCACAGTGCCAGATACACCCCCACCGTGCCAGATATGCTCCTACAGTGCCAGAAGCACAAATGCCCCACGGTGCCAGATGCACAAATGCCCCCACAGTGCCAGATACACATATGCCAGATATGCCCCCATAGTGCCAGATACACATATGCCCCCATAGTGCTAGATATGCCTCCACAGTGCCAGATATGCCCCCACAGTGCCAGATAAACATATGCCCCCACAGTGCCAGATATGCCCAAACACTCCAGACATGTCCCCACTTTGCCAGATACACATGCCCCCAGAGTGCCTGTTATGCCCCTTCAGTGCCAGATATGCCCCCACAGTGCCAGATACATATTCCCACCAGAGTGCCAGATACACATATGCCCCCACAGTGCCAGATACGCCCCCACCGTGCCAGATATGCTCCTACAGTGCCAGATGCACAAATGCCCCCACAGTGCCAGATACACATGCCAGATATGCCCCCACAGTGCCAGATACACATATGCCCCCATAGTGCCAGATATACCCCCACAGTGCCAGATATGACCCCACTTTGCCAGATACACATGCCCCCAGAGTGCCTGATATGCTTCTTCAGTGCCAGATATGCCCCCACAGTGCCAGATACATATTCCCACCAGAGTGCCAAATATTACCACCAGAGTGCCAGATATGCCCCCACAGTGGCAGATATGCCCCCACTTTGCCAGATACACACTCCCCCATAGTTCCAGATTTGCCCCTTCAGTGCCAGATATGCCCCCACTTTGCCAGATACACAT